>NC_080479.1:5440000-5457500 GCF_030265055.1 Doryrhamphus excisus | reverse complement strand
TGGTATGAACATGACATACGACCATCAATCATGGCTAGCTATTAGCTATTAGCTATGGCTAACCGATGGACCAACAGTACATCCCAAAAGAGTACGACCGCTTGGTACTGCAGTGACCAAAGTGGGGCCTGGGGGCCATTTGTAGCACGCTGCTGAAAACTGGTCTCGTGAGACTAAACCCGAGATGAAGACATGTCTAAAAATAGAACTTAACAAGAAAAAAATGGAAAATCAGTAATAATTAGACAAGAATTAAGTCAAAATATTAAGATAAAAAAATGATATTTTTTTGTGGTAATATGATGAAAAATTAGCAATTAGCAATTATGCTTTGCTAATGTTGCTGCAAAGCCCAGCGGCCCCCTTTGGCCTTGTTGAAGCCCACCGATTGGGCTGGGTGAGTCCCCATCAGGGACCACGAAGCGTCTTCATTGGAGCGTGACGCAGGATGAGAGCGTGTTTTAGGCGTGTTCATGAACCCGTGAAGTGGAACATGTGTGTCCAACTCACAGCAACGTTGTAGATGGCCATGCCCACAGCTCGGTGGTCGTTGATCTTCTCTGTGGAAATGGACTTGGTCTCGTAAGCCAGGAAGATGCCCAGCAACAGCAGTAAGCCCTTGTAGCCGTACACCACGCCTGGAAGGACGGAGGACACGCTCAGGGAAGGGACACGTCTGATTCCCAAACGCAGCCTCAGTTTAGGCTGTTTTACAGGAGTACACAAATGACATAGTATTACTTTGAAAAGGCACACTGGTGCCAAAGTACTGACTGTAGGTTTACCCCCTCCCTCCCAAATGGTATGAACTTCATGGTAGCTTTATTGGAAACCGGGTGACACAAAATGTGGGAAAAGTTAGAAGATGTCCCAGGGTGGAATTGAACCCTGGTCCTCTAGCTGTGAGGTCTGCATGCTAACCACTCGACCGCCGTGCAGCTTTGTTCCTGTTTTGACTTCCTATTTGTGCACAGATGAGGTGGCTATTGTGTCATCAATGGAACACTACTACGGACTTTTATAATGTGGTACCTCAGTTAAGGTCCGCCCCAGTTAACATAGGTCATTTTTTCTAAAAATGTGCTTTGGTTTGCGTACACCCACTTGGTTAGTGTGCAATATGGTTTGTTAATTTTAAATTCTACATTTAGAACGTCCCACGGGGGCCAATAAACAACCTTTGGACACACTTGCACTAGATCAGGGGTGGGCAAACTACGGCCCGGGGGCCACATCCGGCCCGCCAAGTGTTTGAATACGGCCCGCCCAATCTTTCCAAAGTATTTCATTTAAAGTCAACATACAACCTGGCATCATGGCCTGAGCCAACCTTTTGATGGTTGTATCAATTTCGTTTTTTGACATGGTCTGTTGTTTACAAAGTGCTCCTGAAAAAAGGGACACAAGCACATAATAATAATAAAAATTAAAATAATAATTATTATATTATTATTATAACTATTATGATTATTATATTTATTATATTAATGCTAATTATTATATTAATTATATATAATAATATTGTTATATTTGCATATTTTACATAATAATAATATAATACTTATTATTTTAATTTTATTTTAATTATTATATTTTATTATTTGTAAAATATTTAAATATAAATATAAAATAATAAATAATAATAGCAGATTGCATGACAATTTTACAGATACAACAATACTGACTATGTTAGAGAGCCCCCAATTTTGCACATGGAAGAACAATTTATGTTTTCATGAATAATGTATCTTCGGGTGTTGCTGTCGCTTTGATCAGAAGTCCTTGAACACACCATGTGTGACGCTTGATTGACATTTAAGTGTATGACTTTCTCCGACAATCTTCTATTCTTCCTTTCACCTCGTCCGATGCTGTCAGTAATAATGCTAGCTAGCTCTGTGCTAAATAAGCTATGCTACGTGCTCATCGCCGTTTGTCCATTTGGCTCGGTAATTGAGATCATTTCCTCCATGTGTGTACTTTCATAATTACAATGACTATGCACCATGCAGGATCACAGTCGGCAACAGACCTCCACCAAGCACCAAAGCCCCCCCGCCCCATAATGTGATTCAGACCAAAATAATCCAACATTTTTGGGATCAGTCTTAGATATTTTGTAGAACCCGGTGGAAAGTTGTTTTCCCTCCAAGTGATTTTTGTTCTGTTTTATGCACAAATGGCAAAAAAACAGGCACGGGACAAATGGTCCTATGTGGGAATGTTACTTTTCCGGATCCAGACGGTGATCCGGATCACCCCCTGAAATGGAATCAGTTCCATTCCATATCTCATTTCCGCCAATTCCTGAAAATTTCATCCAAATTTTTTCAGAACTTTTAAAGTTATTTTGAACGCTAACAAACACGGTAAAAACCTTGTGCTGCGCTACACGAGCCTTGGCGGAGGTAAACAAAAAAAAAAAATCACAAAGGTAAATAAAATTTAGTATTCAATGCTTTTTGTGTTGATCTTCTCTCTCCCTGGCCGAGTGGTTAGCACGCAGGCCTCACAGCTAGGAGACCCGAGTTCAATTCCACCCTCGGCCATCTCTGTGTGGAGTTTGCACGTTCTCCCCGTGCATGCGTGGGTTTTCTCCGGGTACTCCGGTTTCCTCCCACATTCCAAAAACATGCTAGGTTAATTAGCCACTCCAAATTGTCCATAGGTATGAATGTGAGTGTGAATGGTTGTTTGTCTATATGTGCCCTGGGATTGGCTGGCCACCAGTCCAGCTGGGATAGGCTCCAGCACGTCCTCGACCCTCGTGAGGATAAACGGTAGAAAATGAATGAAAAAATAAATCTACCAATGATAAATAGTGATGGTGATATACAGGAATTGAACCTACCCAGCCAGGTGTTCATCTTCTCAGAGCTGCAGTGCTCCAACAACGGCTGGATCAAAACATCCTGGTCACCTTTAGGGGCCTCTCGGGTGAATTTCTGCTTGCATGCAACAACAGTCCAGGTGAAACATACAGTGCAGGTAGAGCATACAGTATACCGTATACACCGTCCATCCAGTACTACTATTAGCAGTATTGGAAAAGAAGAGCAACAATTCATGGTAGAAGCATCCAGTTACAGAATCATAACAATACAGTCATGATCACTCAACAATAGAAGGACTTGAGGGGGGGCAGTGTTCCACAGCTACAGAAAAGGCCCGGTCTCCCCAGGTCTTAAGTTTCATCTTAGGCCCCGCTAGTTGGAGCTGGCCTTCGGACCTCAATGAGCGCACTGGAGTGTACATTTGACTGAAAGGCCTTAAAAACTAACAATCAAATCTTAAAATCAATTATGCAACACTGCAGGGCCGTGAGAATCGGGGGGGGGGGGGGGGGGGGGTTAGGGTTAGGGTTAGGGTTATTTGGCGCCTAAGTTTGGCTATTTGGTTCATAAGTGCAGATTTCGAGAAAAGTACATCACACTAGTCCAGACGTGACAAAATTGCTCAAAATGGTGCAAAGATCAAAATGATTTGATTTTCCATAAAAGCCGAAGATGAGAAAAGATTTTAGTTATCGTTATTATGTTTTACCCTGAAGCCAAAGTCTCAACATTGATGAATTTAACGAGCCATCTCAGCAAATACGGTGCCAATAATAATAATAATAATAATTTTTTTAACTACTGCGTACTCGCTGCAGCGAACCATGTTTGGAATGGCCGGAATGTTAAAACAAAAAACTCAGCATCCGCAGGAAAAAAATGCACCGCTAATTAATAGGCTAGACAGGAAACTACAACGACATGAATGAACGATGATATTCACAGACATAATTAGAAGTGACGATGATGATGGCTGGGTTTGCTTGAGAGACGAGGAAGCGTATCGCAGCAGACATTTTTGATGAGACGGGAGCCCACAAATTCTGACAAATTCCATGAGTGATTTTTTCTCTCATCACAAACCTGTTTAGTTAGCATTTAGCATTTAGCCTTTTTGCCTTTAGCCTTTAGCCTTTATCTCCAGCTATTTTCAAGCTGCTACCTTTGGAAACAGTAATGTCAAAACTGTGCGAAAAAAGGTGCCTAAATGCATGGTGGGGGGGTGGGGGGGGCATGGTAGTTTTTTGCATGTGCTAAGCATATTTAGTACTCATCTGCATAAAAGTGATATGAGATGCTTTGTAAATATGACGCTACGTGGGACCAAGTAGAAAGCAAAGAGGAAGGGTCCTAGTCATGGGGTCCCCAAGTCCCCCAGTAAGGCTGGGAACATAAGCATATACAGACGTACATACGTATATGCATCTATATATATATCATATATATATATATATATATACATCCTGGAAAAAGCAGAATGAACGTCAATGTGACGAGATGATTGTACCTCCACCGTGATATGTAAAGGGTCCACAATCTGCCAGATCATGAGGGACAAGAAATCGATGCCAAGGAGGACGGCGACGGTGGTGTAGAATTTCCACGGCTCCAGGTGCTGCGGGGACACACAGCAGGGTGCCGGTCATCAAACACACGGAGGGGGCGGCAGAAGGCACAAATCCCCCCCGCTGGATGTAATGTTTTTTAAAGGAGGGATTTATGAAGCCGCAAATAGACTAGCCTGAGCTGCGCCAGAAACAATGATCCATCACTAACGGGGGCCAATCCAATCTGCCCCCAGAGCGCTGGGCCGTGACGGCAGCGGGGCAGGAAAGATACACAAACACCCATCGGACGGTCTTCTAGGGGGGTCTTTTAGTGGCCACAAGCACATACTGTCATTTCACAAGAAAACTACAAATATAATAACAATAATAAACAGCAAAAATTCATCAATCAGCAGTCATTTCATAAGAATAAAGTCAAAATATTTGAGAAAAATCGAATGAAAAAATTAGTTATTTTACAGTACATTTAATGTCATTTCCACTACCTTACACTCTTCCGCTCTCTGTGTGTATGCTAGCGGCCCCGTCACCACCCACCGAGATGACAAAAGGGCTCACTCCCTTCATGCCGTTGTTTTACGTGAACTCTCTTCCTGCCTGTTTGGATGCCAGAGATGAGGAAAACACACACCAATCCACTTGGACATATATTAAGACCGGGAGATAATCTTCTTTTATTACATTTATCATATCATTCATCTTTCATTTATTATCATCCCGGGCCGAGGGACCATGATGTTTTGGAAAGCCGCACATGTAGAAATGCTAAGAAGTAAAAAAAATATGTCAATGCATCTCAGCCTTGTAATATACAGTAGCAGAAAAAAGCATATAATTAATATCATCTTCATACAATGTCTTATCATAAAATTATTCCCATAATATTTTGATTTTACTCCCATGATATTCAACCCAAAGTTTTTCCTCATAATATTAAAACGGAAAAAATAACAAATATATCATTCTCTTAATATCGATGCTACTAAAATGACAATTTTTTTAGTTAATTTTTTCTTAGTTAATTTTTTAGTTAATTTTTTCATATGACTTTCTCGTACAATTAAAGCTGTTTTTTCTTCTCTGATTATCAATTTATTCCAAATAATAATCTGACTTTATTCTTGTAACATTCAAGTATTTTTTTCCTGAAGCCTAATTTTTCATGTATTGAAAATAATATAATAATAATATAATAATTAATATGTCAACTTTAAACTATTTTTTTCTGTTATATTTCAGCTTTATGTCAATAAAGTTATGTTCCGTTTCTCACTATTCTTGTTACATTACAAATTTTTACCCAAAATATTTTGACTGTCATTTTCATTTTTGCTGTTTAAGTTTTTTATTTTCACAGGGAAAAAAATGGCCCCCGGGCCACACCTTAGACACCACTGTAGCATGGCTCGCGTATGTCGATACAGGAGTTGTGTGGCTGTTACCATGGCAGCACAAAGGCAACAGGACAAATAGATGCAACACGCGGGGTGAGCTCATGTAAAAGAGTCCAAGACTAGGTTGACCTTGACCAAGCTCGACCTTGAAGGAGATGGTCAAATAAAGGTGAACTCTGCTGCTCGGCAGGGTTTAACGAACGCTGAGTAAATCCCGTCCTCACAATTACCTTCCTCTTGTCCTTCTTCTCATCCTTCTTGGTGAAGACGGTGTGGACCCACCAGATCTTGGTGAACATGCTGCCGTATGCCAGGCTGAAACCCAGACCCAGCAGCCACAGGCGGAACTAGCCGACAAAACAAAGACAGAAAAAAGTTGACAGTGATGGCGGGCGGATTCGTATCTCGAAGAAATGAATCAAATCAGCGTCACGGACACTCGCCGTCATGAAGCCTCGTCTCAGTTTAATAGACTTTCTCAAATGACCTTGAAATGCCGACATTGTGCATCTGGTTTGCAATGGACAACGCCAGGGATGGCCCTCAACTACCAATGGAATTAAGATTGAGAAGGTAATTATCTTTTTCGATAGGGAGATGGTTTTCCAATTTAATTTGTTCATTAGTTTGCCTCTGAGTCTCGGGGGGGGGGGGGGGGGGGGGGCTTGACACCAAGTAAAGACTTCAGGTCACCTTGGCTTATTTTTTGGAAATATGTAGCAGCCATATTCATAATCCATTTTTGACTTTCACATCATAAGTCACACAGGACAGGCATAATTAGAAGTGACGATGATGATGGCTGGGTTTGCTTGAGAGATGAGGAAGCGTATCACACACGGATCAGACATTTTGATGAGATGGGATCTGACAAACTCTGTCAACATCTGCAATGTTTTTTTTTTATCACACTATCCATTCGATGGAACCATGTGACAGGCGGCTCGCTGATCCTGTGCTATCGCTAATCGCTAATCGAGTGGTTAGTGCACAGGCCTCACAGCTAGGAGACCCTGGTTCAATTCCACCCTCGGCCATCTCTGTGTGGAGTTTGCATGTTCTCCCCGTGCATGCGTGGGTTTTCTCCGGGTACTCCGGTTTCCTCCCACATTCCAAAAACATGCTAGGTTAATTAGCCACTCCAAATTGTCCATAGGTATGAATGTGAGTGTGAATGGTTGTTTGCCTATATGTGCCCTGTGATTGGCTGGCTCGCCCGAAGAATGGTTGTTTGTCTATATGTGCCCTGTGATTGGCTGGTTCGCCCGAAAAATGGTTGTTTGCCTATATGTGCCCTGTGATTGGCTGGCTCGCCCGAACAATGGTTGTTTGCCCATATGTGCCCTGTGATTGGCTGGCTCGCCCGAACAATGGTTGTTTGCCCATATGTTTCCTTGTATTGGCTGGCTCGCCCGAAGAATGGTTGTTTGCCTATATGTGGCCTGTGATTGGCTGGCTCGCCCGAAGAATGGTTGTTTGTCTATATGTGCCCTGGGATTGGCTGGCTCGCCTGAAGAATGGTTGTTTGCCTATATGTGCCCTGTGATTGGCTGGCTCGCCCGAACAATGGTTGTTTGCCCATATGTGCCCTGTATTGGCTGGCTCGCCCGAAGAATGGTTGTTTGCCCATATGTGCCCTGTGATTGGCTGGCTCGCCCGAAAAATGGTTGTTTGCCTATATGTACCCTGGGATTGGCTGGCTCGCCCGAAGAATGGTTGTTTGTCTATATGTGCCCTGTATTGGCTGGCTCGCCCGAACAATGGTTGTTTACCTATATGTGCCCTGTGATTGGCTGGCTCGCCCAAACAATGGTTGTTTGTCTATATGTGCCCTGTGATTGGCTGGCTCGCCCGAAGAATGGTTGTTTGCCCATATATGCCCTGTATTGGCTGGCTCGCCCGAAGAATGGTTGTTTGCCTATATGTGCCCTGTGATTGGCTGGCTCGCCCAAACAATGGTTGTTTGCCCATATGTGCCCTGTGATTGGCTGGCTCGCCCGAAGAATGGTTGTTTGCCCATATGTGCCCTGTGATTGGCTGGCTCGCCCGAAGAATGGTTGTTTGCCCATATGTGCCCTGTGATTGGCTGGCTCGCCCGAAGAATGGTTGTTTGCCCATATGTGCCCTGTGATTGGCTGGCTCGCCCGAAGAATGGTTGTTTGCCTATATGTGCCCTGTGATTGGCTGGCTCGCCCGAAAAATGGTTGTTTGCCTATATGTGGCCTGGGATTGGCTGGCCAACAGTCCAGCTGGGATAGGCTCCAGCACCCCCGCCACCCTGGTGAGGACAAGCGGTAGAAAATGAATGAATGGCCACTAAATGATCCTACTGTCTGAATGGAGATGTGAAATAAATAAAGTATGACTTCAATATTGTCAATCACATTAAGAAAAATATTCAAATTATTCTTGAATTTAGTTCATGCATCCTGTCAACATTGAGGACCCAGGCCACAGATGAAACCCCGCCATATGGATGTCTACATAAAGTCCTGTCTCCATGGCAACCGCCCAGGAGATTCAGTTAGGAGAAGTTAAAAGTGTACCTGGCAGACGACGGGGAAATGCTTCCTGTGGACATGAAGGCCATCGATGCCCAGAGGGAAGACAGCAGCCAGAGCCATCATGCAGCCCACTGCCGTCATGTTGTTCAGGTAGGGCTGGGAGTTCTGGATATACCTGGAAAAGAACCGAAATAAGCAAACATTTCCTTCTCCATAAACGTGCTGTTCATATTCATATTCATAGTCAGTCCATCAGCTGATTTGTGTCACGACAAAGTAGCACGGACAAACAACATGGCTGCCAACTCACTGATGAATAAATAAGGGACCCCTGATTGGCAGGACTCGCTGACCTGATTGTCTTCAACCCTGCTGGCTTTTCCTATTTCTGTAAAATCTTTAGACACTCCTTATCCGAGGGTGAGGAGTCAGTCATGCGTCGCTGCATCATTCTTCTTCATCAGCTGGACAATGTCCTCGAGGATGCTTGATGCCAGTTCTTCCAGGAGTTCCAGGAATGTTGCTCCAGGTGGTGAACATGGCGTCACGGAGGGCATCCGCTGCCTGGAACTGAGGTTCGTTGTCATCCATGCCCAAAAGTTCTCAGTTGGGTATAGATCAGGGGAACACGCAGGATGGTCCTGGTCTTATGGACTTCTCAAAGAAGCCCTTTTCCCAGTGGGCGTTGAAAAAGCCAGCCATTAAGGACCTGAAGTCATCAGGGATGCCCAACATAGCTAGGTGCCGTTTGACGCCCGTGCACAACACGAGGCTCCATTGTTCCGTTGAAGGATCATGATGGCGCCCCCTCCACTGTGCTGTGCGGAAAACATCTCAAGTAGGATCTCCTTGCATGCCAGTAACGCTGGAAGCCTTCCGCACCATCACGGTTACAATCCACCTTTTCATCTAACCCCCCAGGTTTGATGCCTTGAAGGAGACGAGGCCAGTGAAGGCCGTTCTTCTTCTTAAAAGCTTTCTCAGATGGTGTCTGATGGTTATTGGACCGCACTCCTCACCAGTAGCAACTTTCATTTGGACCAAGGATGGTCCCGTGTCTTGACGGACCTTTTTGGGTCTACCACTTGACTTTTTTGTCTTCATGCGTCCAAGTCCAGCAGCAATCCCAAGCCCAACAATCCCATCGGGTTCAAAGAGAGAAAGCTTTTTTTGGCCTTAGCCATCAAAGAATCATGACATTCGGTCCACAAGATTTTGCCTTTCAAAGGCTGTGTTCTTCAACTCTTGATGGGCAGATGATGCTTCCATGCTCCATTTATTGGAAAATGAACCTACCAGCAGCTTCTACTTTCTTATGGTTGATTCTAAAAACCATTAAAGCCATTGGCAGCATTCACATTTACATTTTTAGTGGGGGCCACAAACGGAATTAGTGGCTAGCACTTTGCTCACAGAGTCAGAAGATCCAGGTTCTTACGTGAGTTTTCTTGCAATGATCGTGTTTCTTCCCACAGGTCTAAAACCTGCTTATTATATTCAATGTAGACTCCATATTGTCCACAGGCGTGAATATGAGTGGAATGATGTCCGTCTGGTGAGGCCGCGCAAGTAATGAGAATGGGCTGCACGGTGGTCGAGTGTTTTGCGTGCAGGCCTCACAGCTAGGAGACCCAAGTTCAATTCCACCCTCGGGCATCTCTGTGTGGAGTTTGCATGTTCTCCCTGTGCATGCGTGGCTTTTCTACGGGTACTCCGGTTTCCTCCCACATTCCAAAAACATGCTAGGTTAATTAGCCACTCCAAATTGTCCATAGGTATGAATGTGAGTGTGAATGGTTGTTTGTCTATATGTGCCCTGGGATTGGCTGGCCACCAGTCCAGGGTGGGATAGGCTCCAGCACCCCCGCGACCCTCGTAAGGATGAATGAATGATCGGTCCTTCCATAGAGAGGAAAAGCTAACGTGTTAGCTCCAGCCAATGCTATAAAAATAGATGAATTGTATAAAACCTCAGTCCTCATCTCATTTGCACATCCAGTTTCCAAACATTTTTGGGAAATATTTGTCCCTTTGCTCCGATCATACCAATAACTACATGTTTGTGTTTTTTTTTTGTGCTGAGCAAGTAGTACGAGTTGTTTTTTAAAGTTCCCTGAAAGCAGAAAACGATACCCCGAAGAGCAGTGAGTGTCAGCTAAAACAGTAAAGATGCAATCAAGCCGCTAAAAGAAGAGGAAACCAATCAAGGCCAGATCCTCTTAACATAAAAAGGAAATTACAGCAATAACGCAGAAGCCTTAAATAAATATCGCCCATCAAATATTCCAAAATAATGAGCAAATTACCGCCAGCGATAAAGTCACTTTTGTGAAGTACTGAATCATTTTCATGCCTTCAGTTAGACAGGTAGAAGATCCCCGCCTCGCCTCCCGCAGGGAACGACGCAGAGTGATGCATGCTGGGCGGCAAAACTGACAGAAGGTAAAATACTTTTCCGCTTGAGGGAGCAACATGGCGGTGACATGTTTGTTTGTAACGGCTGAGATTGTGGACCTGACGCTGCTGTTGTAGATGTTGAAGGTGAGGCAGATGACGGCCAGCAGGATTCCCAGGCCGGCGAAGACAGACATGGAGACAAACAGCTTCTGCGACAGGTAGCGGAACTCCTCAATGACCATGGTCTGGTCTGCAGGCGGTCCAGAGCCTGAAAGGAAGACAAAGACGAGAAGAACGACAACACTGAGAAGTTGAAGTTAATGAACTGCAGTGTGGAGTGGACCGTTGGTTGGCAGGCGTGTCCCAAGATGGGATTTATCCTTCAAAAGGTCACATTGTGAAATGGAGCGTTGTTGGTGGGTTTCTGTGTTTTGCGTTATCTTAACTGCCTTTAGAACACAGAATAAAGAAAGACGTTCATGTCTCCCATAAAGATTGTGGATGATGGGAAAAAGTCCAAAAAAGGCCAGTTGACCTTGAATCAAATAGAGATTCATTCCCAACATTGATTCCACGTTTCCGTCTCTGTTACAAACTGGAAAAAAAGAAATCCTATTTTCTTCTTTTCATTGTGACAGTTACCTGATTTTTTCCACGTACTTGTCATCATATTCTTCTGTATTCAGTCTTTATCTTCAAAAGCTAATTTGCCTAATTTCTTTCATCAGCCTCCGCTTTGCATGAATACATTTACCCTGATGAAACCAAGGCTGATGGAAGCTGTGTTTAGCCTGAGAAAATGCGGGCTGATTCCGACTGTTGCCGGTCTAGACAACATGGATACGCAAACCACAATCCGCGTGCAGAAGAACCAATCAGAAGCATTGGTCATCGGTCATAGCCACGACAACCATTTGGAAAGTCCTTAAAGGGGACTAAATTTTTTGACCCTTTGTATTGAGTTGTGGACTCCTATAGAGCAGCTACACACAATAGCCACGTTTACATGAGGAGTTTTTCTCTTTCCGAAAGCAATGGTATCCATGGAAAGGAATATTCCAATCTATTGTCTACATGCGCTGCTATAACACTGGGGAACACTCAAAATGTTGCATTTAAAGTAAGACTTGTTTTTAGTCAATTTAAGTGTGCTGAGTTCAAATCTGAAGTTAGTTTTTTTCTGCAAGCTACAGATTTTATGCAATCTTTAATTATTAATATTAATATCTTTATTAAAAATAGAAAAATATCGAGCATTATTATAGGATATTGCAATGTCAGCCACAAATCAGTATATTTAACAAGGCAAAAGAAACAGAACATTAAAATGTGATTTTAGATTAAAGTACACCATTGTTAGAAGTGCCATATGTTTTTTCTGGAAGCGTTTCTCAGAAAACAGTCTTTATCGCAACGTGAGATAAGCATAATTTACAACGTTCTTCAGATAAGAGTCAATCACAGCTAATAACGCTTATCACTTTCTGTCAGTACAGTATTTTAGTCAGGCAGGAATTTGCGTTTGTAACTTTTGCGTTTGTACACTTCATCTGTTGCGTACATTTTCCGCTAAGTCTACGATACTGTGTGTGTCTTGCTGTATTATGAAATATTGCATGATCCCAATCGTTTTCTTGATGTATTTTTATAACAAGGCACCCTTATTGGCATTCTATTACCATACAGGAAGCAAAAGTCAGTTGTCATCAGAGGTTGACTGTAGTTCTTTACCAACTAATACAGTTATGCCACAAGTCTGACAAATATTAACACAAAAAACACCTTCCTTTTTATAGTTTTACATGCATACAACAATTCTAAATACACATGAAAGCAATCAATGAACATTACACAAGATTACACAAGGTCACTTTTCCGTTCACTGAAGACCTGATTGTTGCCAAAGACACGATGTTGCTGTACGACCAACAACTTGCTGTTACTTCTTGATTTTAATATTCTTTATCGAAATGCTGCCAATGGAAACTTTCTTTAACTTCATTTTGGCTCATTTTGCAGCCATGATCAGTAGAAAACTATTTAAAAATTCCAGAAATAAGTCATGGCAAAACAGGAAGGTGGTGTCAGTGTCGATCCTGCTGCCACATTGTGTCTTTGGCAACAATCACGTCTTCAATGAAGGTAAAAGTAAATGTTCATTTATCTTGTTCTTTCATCATTTATTAGCATCACTGCATGTAAATGTATAAAAACATGTTTTGTGTTAACAATTTTGACTTTATGAAAGGTTTGGAATACATTTTGGTCCGACCAAAGGGAAAGAAGGGAAGGGATTAATGATGCTAACCAAAGTTCCACTGGATGTAATTATTCCACACAGTAGTTCCATCTTTGCAGGAGATGATGTGTCATAAAATAATGACATAAAAAGTTGATCTCATGCCAGCAGGGTGAGTCGCCCCGCAGTGAAAAAGTCACCCAAATTGGGCTGAAATGTGTCCAGTCCACACTTTAGCGTCCGTGTGCGTGTGGGCGGCTCACAAAAATAATTGTGTGTGCGTCGTCAGTGTGTTTAAGTAACCGGGTGTCCTTTGGGAAAATGTTTTCTCCAACACTAAAACCTTTCCCTGCCCTTGACGGCGGAATCGGGACGTATGTTACCATGACGACAGGCCCCGTAATGGTTACCATGGCGATGTGTGAACAAGGCACTGATGCGGCAGCGGTTGCCAAGAAGAAGCGAGAAGAGGAGATTGTGAACAAATACTGGGAGGTGAGATGAAGGTGGAGCCGAGATATGAGAATGTTGTCCTCAAAAGAGAAAGGGATGCAAACATCGACAGGAAGAGGAAATCGGAGGATTGACTGACTTAACTTAGTTTGGACGAGTCCACATCCAACGGTGGCACTGATTTTAAACCGTTAGCATAACATTTTTTCCTTATTTCTTTATGTATGCGCATAATTGGGTCTATTTGAGGGGGTGTCCGACGTTGTGGGCCGCCCAATATTATCAACTAATATCGGCATAAAAACTGGAGGTTAATTGGTTCCACAAAGTAGAATTCCTTGTTTATATACGGAATAGTTTCATACTTTAAGCATAAAAAACCTGTCGCCCAATTAGTTGACATAACAATAGAAAATACGACATCTTAGACATAGAATAAGATGCTAACATGGACAGGGATATTTGGTGTCAGTGTAGTAGAATACTACTGCAATGGCGTACTGAATACTCACACAGGAGCTGTTGTCAGCCACAACTCATGCTAGTCTACGCCGCTCTCCGTACCATGCTAACACGCAGCGACTCCACAGCAGCTAGCTCACATCACACAAATCAAATACTTGACTTCAGGAAGTGACTAGACAGCAAAATGAGATGCGACCAGAGTATTGCTGAATATAATGACAACATTTGCACTTTACTGTGTATGGATGTTTGTGCCACATAGAAATGTGCAGCTTGCCAAATTGTACGGTTGACAGCAGTATTTCACCCGATTTTCGTTTGTGAACTTATGAAGACCAACCTGTCTGTTTCTCCAGTATTGGTCTGGATTTTTGAATTTTATTTAATGTTTATGTCTCATTTTGTACAAAAACACAAAGCTTCAACCACCTGAACCCCCCCCCCCCCCGCCATGTTTTAATGGCCTCGGCTGAAGCGATTTCATCATGGAAATGATGTTTGTTGAAGTTACCGGCTTTTGTCGGCTAGCAAACCCCTATTTAGTTAGCTACTGCATTTATAGCTTTTGGCTAAAAGTAGCACGGTCACAATATCTGGTTAGGACAAATGTACAGGTACAGTACTGTCACATAAAAATCCTACTTTCTTTGAATAGTTCTTACCTCCAGGTGTGTTCAAACTAAATAAAACAAGAACAGATATAAATATGTTTTTGTTATCGGTATGACGACAAGCCAACATCCGATCAGAATATTTCGACTGGCATGTCTCAACGCAGTCAACAATCTCCTGATATTTTCTTGCATTAAGTCAAAAATGACTGGAAAGATCAGTCATCAGTCCCTGCACACAAAGAATACATTGAGATGACACAAGATGGAAACCGACTGTTACAAACCAACTATCTGTATTATTTTAGAAAAAGAAGATCTTTTGAGAGGAGAGTCGAGGTTGTTTTTTTTCCGAGAGAAGGCGGGGACGGAAAGGTAAATTCCCCCTTCAAATAATCAATGAACCGATGAAGGGTATGTCGCAATGAAAAATGTGTCATTCCTAAACAAACACCTCAGGGCTTAGCCTCCACGATCTTTTAATCCCGGTGACATCCCAGAGTTTGGGTAAGGTCATTTTCTCTTCCTGCCTGACGCAATACAACAAAGCACGGCCCACAGAGGACCCAAAGCCCGTAAAACATTTCTGGGATGAACTGGAAGCCAGATTGTCCCTCCTCGGTGCCCTCTGACGTCACAAATAATCTTCTGGACCAACAGATAAAAATAGACCCAGTCTTCTCAGAGGAGTGGAAACTGTCAGAACTGAATGGGGGGGTAAGACTATAAACAAGTCATTCAAATATTGTGATGATGAATCTTTGCTGTTACACTGTATATTTGTGGTGTGTAGAACCTCACCAGGACACTTGGCAGTTGGGTTGTTCCCTCACTCTGTAACTATAACCTCGGCCTCAGATTTACCGCTGAAGGTCACAGCCCGGTGAGGCCATGCGGACTACATAATCTGCAAATTGAAGAGATGAAATCCTGATCCCCCCCCCCAAAAAAAAAACCCAACTAGATTAACCCTGAATGCCTTGGATATGCCAACAATATCTGTGCACGAAAACGACAAAGGGCAGCTTTAGTAGAGGCCAACGTCCGGCAGGAACCCGAACCCCCACAGCACAACGTAAGGGGGACATCCGAAATCCGAAACACTGCAGTCCACATGCCAGGTATCTGATCTGCTGAAGGTGACGGTCATAAACAGGCAGTCTGGCGGACTTATTATCCAGATGGAAAGGTTGCTAGGGTTTTGGCTTTTCCCAATGAGTTTCATTGAACGGTTGTATTTAGTGTTTTATTGTTTTATGTCCTTCGTGTGTCTACAATGTGAGTGACTTAAGCTTGGCTTATGCTTGATGTTTGCATGTGCTGTGCAGAATCAGGCAGAGGCAACTTTTTTATAGTCGGTGCGTCATGTCCCCGCTGGTAGCCCAATCGGCCATTCAACAATAATCCACAAAGACAAAGAGGAATAGATAGGTTAGGGTTTAGGGGTTAGGGGTTAGGGTTGGGATTTGGGTTGGGGTTTGCGTTGGGGTTAGCGATTAGGGGTTAGGGTTTGGTGGTTGGGGTGACGGAGAGTTTGATAGCTGCTATCACTCAAGAACGGTAAGTCCAATCAAGATGAAACTAAGTCCTACCCCCCATAGTGGCCAGGAGCTTTCCTTTGGGACCATTCACAACTTCCTGTGTCCACCGGAAGTGGGCATAAATTTAAAAAGACGGTCGTATCTCCAGAACTGAGTCTCAATCGAAAGATCATAGCCGAATTAGGGTAGGCAGAAGTTGGTTCCAAGTCCATCCGACCTTCTGTTCGGATGTTATTTGTAAAAAATGGCT
The DNA here is from genome assembly GCF_030265055.1 of Doryrhamphus excisus. NCBI lineage: Eukaryota > Metazoa > Chordata > Actinopteri > Syngnathiformes > Syngnathidae > Doryrhamphus > Doryrhamphus excisus. The sequence continues at coordinate 5,441,244 of NC_080479.1, read as the reverse complement.
AGGGTTGGGGTTAGGGGTTGGGGTTTGGGTTAGGGATTGGGGTTTGGTGGTTGGGGTATAGGGTATAGGGTATAGGGTATAGGGTATAGGGTATAGGGTATAGGGTATAGGGTATAGGGTATAGTGTAAAGGGGTTAGGGGTTAGGGGTTAGCGGTTAGGGGTTAGGGGTTAGGGGTTGGGTTTAGGGATTAGGGGTCAGGGTTGGGGTTTGGGGGCTGGGGGTTTGGGTCTAGTGGTTGGGGTATAGGGGTGACAGAGAGTTTGATAGCTGCTATCATAATGAAATAACTCAAGAACAGTAAGTCCAATCAAGTTGAAACTAAGTCCTACCCCCCCATAGTGGCCAGGAGCTTTCCTTTGGGACCATTCCCAACTTCCTGTGTCCACCAGAAGTGGGCGTAACTTTCATAAAACGGTCGTATCTCCAGAACTGAAAGTCATACAGAGTCTCAATCGAAAGATCATTTGAATTAGGGTAGGCAGAAGTTGGTTCCAAGTCCATCCGACCTTCTGTTCGGATGTTATTTGTAAAAAATGGCTAGGGTTGGGGTTAGGTGTTGGGGTTTGGGTTAGGGGTTTGGTGGTTGGGGTATAGGGTATAGGGTAAATGGGTTAGCGGTTAGGGGTTAGGGGTTGGGGTTAGGGATTAGGGGTCAGGGTTGGGGTTTGGGGGCTGGGGGTTTGGGTCTAGTGGTTGGGGTATAGGGGTGACAGAGAGTTTGATAGCTGCTATCATAATGAAATAACTCAAGAACAGTAACTCCAATCAAGTTGAAACTAAGTCCTACCCCCCATAGTGGCCAGGAGCTTTCCTTTGGGACCATTCCCAACTTCCTGTGTCCACCGGAAGTGGGCGTAACTTTCAAAAAACGGTCGTATCTCCAGAACTGAAAGTCATACAGAGTCTCAATCGAAAGATCATAGCCAAATTAGGGTAGGCAGAAGTTGGTTCCAAGTCCATCCGACCTTCCGTTCGGATGTTATTTGTAAAAAAAAGGGCTAGGGGTTGGGGTTTGGTGGTTGGGGTTTGGTGGTTGGGGTTAGGGTATAGGGTATAGGGTATAGGGTAAAGGGGTTAGGGGTTAGGGGTTAGGGGTTAGGGGTTAGGGGTTAGGGGTTGGGGTTAGGGATTAGGGGTCAGGGTTGAGGTTTGGGGGCTGGGGGTTTGGGTCTAGTGGTTGGGGTATAGGGGTGACAGAGAGTTTGATAGCTGCTATCATAATGAAATAACTCAAGAACAGTA
>NC_080479.1:5340000-5435000 GCF_030265055.1 Doryrhamphus excisus | reverse complement strand
AGATTGCTGTTGTCGTGTTACGTATGCTTCGACTGTCAACGAGCGTCTTCCATTTATTGCGACACCCCCGTTGTGTTGAACTGTGCCCTGAATTAGTAAATGGAGTGCGCCATTTACACCCGAGCACGTCGCGCTCACAATACTTGACCGTGATTCGCACGTCAATATGTGCTGTGATAGCTGAAGGAACATCAATGGCGCCGTGTGACACCGGGTTTGATTGATGAACATGAGAGCGTTTACAACCAGATTTGGATGTAGAGCGTTGGAAGACGTTGGGGGGGGGGGTTAGAAGCAAAAGTGGGGAGGGTCCAGGGTCGGAGAAAACAGGAGCTCAGAAGCTGGAAAGAGGGAAAAGGGGCGGTCATAGGAAGATGAATGTGCCTTACCGATCCATTTGTCATTCCCGTACCAGGACAGATTCCCTTTAGTGCTGTCGTAGTATCCAATCTTCTTATAACTCCCCCCTGTGACGGAGACAGAGACTGACTTAGAACCACTCTCATTTTAATATCAGGCTGTCCATCCTCGACACGTCACCGGTCCGGTTGACTTGGAACTCTTTGTTCATCTTCTTATCGGTTGATTCAACAGCTTGCCACTCATATACGCTATTATTTAATTTACCGTCATTTCCAGTGTTTAAGTCGCTACTTTCTAATTTATGGCTAGTAGTGATGTGGATGCTAATATCGTGTTTTGAAGTCTTACTCAGACTCATGACACATCTTACGTTTGCTCAAGCGGAGAGTAACTACAACTTCTGTTTGGACGACTCGGACCGCCAACCGTCCGTTACCAGCGATGGGTTTAGGAGGATATGCATTCATTGGAGCCTATCCCAGCTGGACTGGTGGCCAGCCAATCCCAGGGCACATATAGACCTTCTTCAGCACGTTCAAACACTGTCTAAGCCAGGGGTGGGCAAACTACGGCCCGGGGGCCACATCCGGCCCGCCAAGTGTTTCAATATGGCCCGCCTGTTTTTTTCCAAATATTTCATTTGAACTCAACATTGGCTTGGGCCAATTTTTTGATGGTTGAGGTAGCTGCTTTATCAATTTCGTTATTTGATGTGGTCTGTTACAAAATGCTCCTGTAAAAAGGGACACAAGCACATAATAATAATAATAATAATAAAAAACATAATAATAATAATAACATAATAATAACATAATAATAACATAATAATAACATAATAATAACATAATAATAACATAATAATAACATAATAATAACATAATAATAACAATAACAACAAAATAATAACAAAATAATAATAACAAAATAATAATAACAATAATAATAATAATAATAATAATAATAATAATAATAATAATAATAATAATAATAATAATAATAATACATTTAATTTCTAACACACTTTACATCAATAAATGATTTCAAAGTGCACATATAGAAGATTGCATGACACTTTTACATGTAAAATATGGGTAAAAATAGGACTGTTACGTGTAAAATACTATATAGTCTGCCCCCCACATCAATTTTGTTAAATCAATGCGGCCCGCGAGTCAAAACGTTTGCCCACCCCTGGTCTAAGCAAATGGATATAAGGGTGATAACTAACACTATATTCATTCATTCATTCATTCATTCTCTACCGCTTATCCTCACGAGGGTGGCGGGGGTGCTGGAGCCTATCCCAGCTGTCTTGGGGCGAGAGGCAGGGTCCTCCCTGGACGGGTGGCCAGCCAATCCCAGGGCACATATAGACAAACAACCATTCACACTCACATTCATACCTATGGACAATTTGGAGTGGCTAATTAACCTAGCATGTTTTTGGAATGGGGGAGGAAACCGGAGTACCCGGAGAAAAAGAACATGCAAACTCCACACAGAGATGACCGAGGGTGGAATTGAACTCGGGTCTCCTAGCTGTGAGGCCTGCGTGCTCACCACCCGAAAGGAAGCTAAATTGCTCATTTTTTGGAAACAACAAAGCACAACAACGAACGAGAGAGAGGCTGACAAAGTGTGTGATGAAGGAATTCTGAGGTTGTTCAATTTTTCATGCTTGTCAAGACAACTCGAGTGGTTTTAGTTCCCAGGAGACGGAGGAGGATGGAGATGAAGGATTTTTTCGGTAACATTAACCTTTGTAAACGTCCTGAGACATACTCAGTGGCAGTAGCCAGTGGCGGGGCTAAAGACAATAGCGCCCCCTGCATCTTTTAACCCTAAAAGTGCAAAGTCACAAGCAACGTTGCTGAATCGAACAGGCCATAAAGACAAATATGGCGCCTGGTGTAATAACTACAGTAAACCTCGGATATATCGGACTCGGATATATCGGAAATTCGCTCACAACGGACAGATAAAAAAGAAGCGATTTTTCTGTAATGCATTTCCAATAAAAATTCATTGCATATATCGGATTTTTTATAACGGATTTCGCCTATTTCGGACAAAATCTCCAGTCCTGTTCCAATGCATTTCCATTAAATTTCCCTGGCATATATCGGATGGCCGCATCGTGGCGCTCCGATTCGCCGAATGGTGACAGGCCGCTATACGACGTCATTTGCAGCGTTTGCAGCGTTGCCTGCGCGTCCAGGTACATTGGAAACATAGTCAAGGAAGTGCCTTTTTAGAACGGATAAAATCCCATTTACGCATATACCGGATATAAATCCCATATATGCGTAAAACGGACATTTTCCGGTATACGCATATAACGGATTTCGCTTATATCGGACAAAACCAGTGGGAACAATTGAATCCGATATATCCGAGGTTTACTGTATTTTATTTTGTAATTACTATTACTATTTTTACACCAGGAGACGGAGGACATCTGTAACTCATCTGTAGCTCTTCTACAGCTCAGAAGACAAATTTGAGATGGTCAACTCAGCCTCATTGATCACAAGTGGATCAGACTCCTTGACGAGCTTGCTGGGTGGGTATCACGGGGACAGGGATCTGACTAGTTCTCAGCCCGGTGATGTCATAATATCCACATTGAAGCAATTTTAAGCTACAACCTGAAACCTGGTGACGTCAAAAGGGTTCATTCTTAAAAAAAAACCTCACAAAAGTTCCTGTAGTACAGGTTTTCTTGCTAGCATGCTATTAGCTTGCAACAGGAAACAGAAGTCAGCTGCCTTTCCCGCCTATGATGTCATCAACGGCTGTAGTTCTTTGCTCGCTAACACAGTTACACCACAGGTCTCACAAATGTTATAGTTTTAGATGTACATATATACATATGTATATATGTACATCTAAAACTATATATGTTGGTTTCAATCAATTCTAAAACATTGACAATTGTATTCATCTTTTATCAAGACTCCATTTGCTCGATGGATGCACTCTCGCATTGCTACTGGTGCAGGCCACACTATCTTTGGCCGAGGATGAAATATTAATGTTCATGTGCATACTTATACATGCATAATATCGGCCCATATTTACAGTTTGATGGTAAGTGCCAGGCGATAGAATACGCTGGTTTTTCTGATGCATTCCAGCGGGGCAACAAGCAGCTGCATACCTTGAAGCTGTTCAATTAGAGTCCAGGCCATCCGAGAACCTTGAGCATCAAATATGACGTGACCCTGGAAGAAAAAGGCAGGCGGAATGTGGTTGTGCATCGTGCTAATAATGCTAATATCCAATGCAATGCTCTCCAAATGCAACTCTCTCCTCGGCCCTCGGCCATACTCTGCAGCAGGGCTGTTTTTTTAAATCGTTTTTTTCTTAGAATATACAGCAACTCGATAACAAGTAAAAAAAACCTGGCAAAAATGTAGTAAAAAAATATCAAGAAAAAGACGTAGTCTTTGTATATTATACAATATGATAATTTTAGCATCATAAAGTTCAAATATTAAAGAAGAAATATAGTATTATTATTCATTCATTCGTTCATTCATTTTCTACCGCTTTTTCCTCACGAGGGTCGCGGGGGGTGCTGGAGCCTATCCCAGCTGTCTTCGGGCGAGAGGCGGGGTACACCCTGGACTGGTGGCCAGCCAATCCCAGGGCACATATAGACAAACAACCATTCACACTCACATTCATACCTAATGGACAATTTGGAGTAGTATTATTATTATGTATTGTAAAATTGTATCATTATTATTATTTTTTTTTTTTTTAGATCAACAATACTATCTGCCCCAATGGCTGGACGGGACAAAAAAAAAAATTGTATCATTATTATATATTACTATATACTATAAAATCAAAATATTAATATACTATAAATATTAAGAAAAAACAAATTAATGTCATTTTTGGAGCATAGAGTTGAAATCTTAAAGAAGAAATATGATATTATTAATATGATATTATTATGAGAAATAAAATAAAGCAGTAATTTTGGTAAATTTGATTGGGGAAAAATAAATATTATAGAATTAAGTTAAAAATATTATGGGAATAATGTCATAAAATGAGAAAAAAACATTTACAAGACGAAAGTAGTTTAGAACATTTTTAAAAATACGACAGCAGAAATGAAAAAAACAGCTGGAAATTTACAGTAATAAAATACTATATGAAGATATAACTATTAACTACAATATTGTATTATGTCCTGTGATTGGCTGACAACCAGTCCAGGGCAGCTGGGAAAATAAATATATATGAGAGCAGAGTGCTTTTATTTATTTATTGATATGTAATTCTATGTATATATTTATTTTTGTATTTATTTCTACATTTATTTTTGTATTTATTTTTAATTTTTGAATCTTGTTTTTTATTTTTGTATTTATTTTTGCTTTTATTTATTTATTCATGTATATATTTTTTATTTTTGTTTTTATTTCCATTTATATTTATTTTTGTGTATTTCATTTTTTTATTTATTTTTTCATTTTTGTTTTTATTTTCACTTTTATTTATTTATTTATTATTATTTTGGCAGTTTTGGTCCTCCATAGAAAATGAATGAATGGATGAATATATATATATATATATATATATATATATATATATATATATATACATATACATAGTAGTACCGGCTCAGTACATACATGTTATGATGTATTGTTAAATTTTATCATTATTTTATATTACTACGTATAACATTTAAATATTAATATGTAAATACTAAGAAAAAACACAAAAGTTGTATTATGACATGAAAAAGCCACAGTCGTATGAAAATGAAAATATTTTATATTATATTATTAGGAAAATTAATGTCATTTTTGGAGCGTATAATTGAAATATTAAAGAAAACATAATGTAAAAGTTGTAATATTAAAAGACACAAACAAAACAAAATAAAGTTGTCATCGGCTTTTTTGTCGGATTAGGGTTAGGGTTAGGATTAGGGTTAGGGTTAGGATTAGGGTTAGGGTTAGGGTTAGGGTTACGGTCAGGGTTAGGGTTAGGGTCAGATTGTGATGTACAAAAGCGTACATGAAGGGATTTGGTCATTACCAATCATGTACACGATTGGACATTTATATTGTCTTATGATATCGTATTTATATAGTATTTGATGTATTCTTTGGAGTGCGGCCTAATATGATAAGATAAGATTTGTTGCCACCAATAAGAAAAAACAACCGCAGGGTGCAAGACAGTCGCCGCCTTCTGGCGTGCTCGTTCGTTCTTGGGGTTTCGTACTCACGGAAACTCCTTCAAAGGAGCTGGTGTTGAGGGCTCGGTAGATTTCAGCCGTGATGTCTCGGTTGTTGTAGTTGAAATCCTCCAAACGGTGACCCTTGGCCTTGAGAGGTCCCACAGTCTTGTTGAGAGCCAGAGCCAGAGCCCACACGGCGTCGTAAGCTAGGGGGGCTTCTTGAAAACCTCCGGTCTCTTCTGCATTTTTACCCCCCAGCTTTGACATCAGCTGGTCCAGAAATTCCTGGGACGTCTATGAAGGAGATGACAAGAGGAACTTGAGTTCAGTCCCTACGTGAGATGGATTATTTTAACAGTCCAGTCATCTAAAGCCTGTTGTTTGGATTCATGGAGCCATCGGTTCGGCCCCCAGACAGCGGACCCAATCAATATGAAGCAAGCACAACCAGAAAGTGGTTTGGTCCGCAGCATATCATGTCCATCACTGCTTTTCAACGTCAAAAAACGATGTGTGTGAATATCCTGTTCGGCCTGCTCTCACGGATATCGACATTGATTACATAATATTATTCATTAATATTACATAATATTCACATTTGAGAGGCTAAGATCAAAGAATATTGACATTTTGAAATCGAAACACAATAAATCCCACAATAGTTGTTAGCTAAGAAGACAATCTGATGAACTCTCACAGCTCTGAACGAGAAGTCTGCTTGTCTTAAACAGTATGATTTAAGAATTTGTGTATTTTGGGAAAAAAAACACAATAGAGTGAATCCCCAAAATTCAGAGTGGGTTTATTCTCCTCATTCTGATTAGTTCAAGGTCGTTTCCTCTTTCCAGTGTTCACTGATCCAACTAACAATCTCAGTAGAATCATATGAAAAGGTGAGGAAGATTGTACCATTCTGATGACATGGGGGTGGCCACGGTTGCTTCTGAGCATGCATTTTTACATCAAATAAAATGTCTTTGTTTATATTATGAAAGAATTAGAAAATGACACCCGTCTTCAACAGGACCTACACTTATGCAAGATGGCAGCGTGTACGCACAGCCAAGCCCGGCGTGGCGTGACCTTAAAAATGGCCTTCATAATCAAAAACCCTCCAATGTGGCTGAAGCATTACCAGATCCAGATCCAAGATCCTTCCTCGGGTATTGATTTCACATCGCGACGTAGCAAGGAACGCTACAGCAAACATTAAAGGGGACAAAATGGAATCAAATAAAACAGACCGTTTTGGAAATCCAAAGAAATACAGCTGAATAGGTGCAGATTCTGGAAGATCCACAAAGCTTTCGGAGCGCGTTATTGTGTGGAGCTGCTCTATAGGACTCCACAATGTAACTGCCTCTCAGTCAGCCTATACGGTCAGTTTTAAGTTCCTTTGGTTTTTGGTTCCTACCCAGCTGCATGTAAGTTCATGAGGTGGAACTAATTGTCTGTTTCCGCAGGTACACCTTTAAATCGTTACCTCCTTAGAAAATATAATTTGCCACACTATTCAGAGCTCAAAAGCTAATAGGTGCTAAAAGTTAAAGAGTTTATGTGTTTTGATTATTTTCCTTTCAGTCCCTTAGTGTCTCAGTTTACAGTTTGCCGTACCAGCTAATGCTAATCCTGCTAATCATGAATGTGTTGCACATGTGATGCTAGTTTGTTGACGGAAATGTATGTAATGTGGCAAATGTATTTGCACTACTGGAAAGAAAGGGGTTTCATGATAAGAAAACAAATCTGTAGACATAATGTTATCGTATATTTGTGTACGATGTGACCAGTCATTGATTGTATTTTGTATCTGTTTCAACCCCTTTTAGTTCTCACGCTGGTTTTGCAATAAATCCATCAGTCAAACACTAGAACTAGTTGCTGTCTGATGGTCGCACATCCGAGGGAGTTACACACAATACACAAAATAAATATCAAATATAATACAAAGATCCAAAAATGAGCACAAAGGATCCCTTTAACTTTCCCAAACTCAAAACAAAAACACAGCAGCAGTGACGGCAACTCCAACATGGCGCCTGACCTTTTGGTAGTGGCCTGAGGAACCAGCATGTAGTGAAGCTACTAGCTAGCGTGGTGTGGCAAGGCGTCACTATGCAAATAATGGAACTTTTCGGTGTAACAATTTGAATAACAATAAAAACATTAGCCACGTATACATGGAGCCAAATATTCCAATTGCTCAAAGGGAAAGAATTGAACCTTTGTATACACCCATCCATCCATCCATTTTCCTCCGCTTATCCGGGTCCGGGTCGCGGGGGCAGCAGTCTTAGTAGGGAAGCCCAGACTTCCCGATCCCCGGCCACCTCCTCCAGCTCCACCGGGAGGACACCAAGGCGTTCCCAGGCCAGCTGTGAGACATAGTGCCTCCAGCGTGTCCTAGGTCTGCCCCGGGGCCTTTTCCCGGCTGGGCATGCCCGGAACACCTCACCAGGGAGGCGTCCGGGAGGCATCCGGACTAGATGCCCGAGCCACCTCAACTGACTCCTCTCGATGTGAAGGAGAAGCGGCTCTACTCTGAGCCCCTCCCGGATGGCTGAGCTCCTCACCCTATCTCTTAGGGTGAGTCCAGCTACCCTACGGAGGAAACTCGTTTCAGCCGCCTGTATCCGCCATCTCATTCTTTCGGTCATGACCCAAAGCTCATGACCATAGGTGAGGGTGGGAACATAGATCGACCGGTAAATTGACGACGGTCCGGTACAGCGACCACATTACTGCCGAGGCTGCACCGATCCTTTGTATACACCTCATTCCCAAAGAAAAATGAACATATAATGGGATTCCCAGGGGTGGAATATTCCTTTCCCCAATCCGATTGAGGTATCTTGTACACACACGCAGTTTATTCATGTTGTACAAGAAAGGACTGTTCCCACTGTGGTTCCTAATAGTGTATGTGTGCAAGTTCAGTTCAGCCTAGGAACAATCCAGCTTCCCAAACCAACGAAAGACCCTATCAAGACAAAACAGTCATATCTTTGGCTCGTACCATTTCCCACGGTGAGAATGTCATTATACTACAGAAATGCAGTAGAATGCAGCTAGAGAAGTAATGACCCAAGATGCCGATGTTGATTCCTTGTATCCTATCATGTTGTATTGTCTCATATCACGACACGGGACAATCTGCTCCTTCCGATAGATTTCCCAACGCCGCCCCACAAAACCATTCCTCTACCAGCCCATGTCGGCACTTTGAAAAGCCATTGTGGTAAAAAGACACTTTGGGCCTTGGTTTTATGTACGGTCTCAGGGAGAACACAACCTTGACATTCCAGATGGTTGCTTTCACAAATGGAGCTGGGAAAACGCTTGGGGAAGATGCCCGGACGCTTGCAAGCAGGTTGGATTTCAAAAAAAGGGATTTGATTTTTCATTGGAATGTCTGTATCCTCCATTAGAAGATCATTTCTTTGCATGAATACTCTGTTGTGAGCCGATACTTTTGGTTGAGCAGCTCAGAAGACCAGGCAGTGAAGCCATGAGACGGTTTAGAGAATTGATGTACCAACTAGGATACGGGATTACGCCGCGATATCTTGGGTATCTGTGATTGGGTGGTAGGTTACCATGGCGATTCATTCTGCGGATGATCCTGCTCCACACCAGGCTAAGGTCCAGGATCTATTTAATCTCATCCCTTCTCTCCATCAGTAATGATTCCGGTGCCCACAACACATTAGGGTCTCGTTTGGAACTTAACCATAACGGGTCCAAAGAACTCCTGCCAACTCCACCCTGAATGGGTTTGACGTTTTGATGTTAGAACAAACATCAAACATCAACATTGTGGAGGTCGGGATTTTCTTGTTTTGATCCTTCAGCGGACGAGTGGTTAGCGCGCAGGCCACACAGCTAGGAGACCCGCGTTCGATTCCATCTTCTCTGTGTGGAGTTTGCATGTTCTCCCTGTGCATGCGTGGGTTTTCCCCGGGTTCTCCAGTTTCCTCCCACATTCCAAAAACATGCTAGGTTCATTGGCCACTCCAAATTGTCCATAGGGGATGGGATAGGGATAGGGATAGGCTCCAGAACCCCCCGAGGATAAGCGGTAGAAAATGAATGCATGAATGAATGAATGAATGAATGAATGATCCTTCAGCAGTCAGTTATTTCTGTACCAAATGATAAATATAATTCTGATATGTGATTTTTCGATGCCGATACCGATATTGAGGGCTGAAAGAAAGCCGATGACCGATATATCGGCCAATAACCGAGGCATCGGCCAATCCCTGTATGAGAGGACCATTGATATACACAGGATATATGGTGTACATGAAGATACATTCTTGGAATACCCAAAATACTATTCAACGCAAAGAAGGATCACCAGCTTCCCGACAGACAGGACTCAGCAGGTGGGGCATCTCCACCACCAGCACTGGGGTCCCATTCTCCCTCTAGACTATGACTACACCTCAGGAGACCCTTCAGTGAGACTCCTGAGGTTTGCTGATGACATGACAGACATTGGTCTCGTCCTAGACGGCGAGGAGCCTGCATACAGATACAGATTGTCCTCTGGTGTGGTCAGAACCATTGGGAACCGAACTGGCTCAGGACTATGGAGATGAACTCCCCCACGCAATGCTCAACAGCACAGTGTCTAATGTGGACACCTTCGGGTTTCTGGGTAGCACAACCTCTCAGGACCTCAAGTGGTCCTCCCACATAGACACAGTCCGTAAAAAGTCCCGGCAGAGGTGGTACTTCTTGCCAAAACTCAGAAAGTTCAATCTTCCCCGGGAGCTGTTGATCCAGTTCTACACCGCAATCATTCAGTCTGCACTTCCATCACTGGCTGGTTCATATCTGCAACCAATCAGGAACAGGAACAGACCGTAAAGGACCACTAAGGCAGCAGAAAAGAACCATTGGAGCTGACTTTCCCTCCATGTGTGACCTGTATCAGTCCGGGACCCGGAAGCGGGCATGGAACAGTCTGCAGACCCCCCAAATAGGCGCTACAGAGCACTGTACGCCAAACAATCAGGTACACAGATGCTTTCTTCCCCAGGCCGTCACTACGATCAACACTTGAACGCATCACTGTTGACCCAAAAAATAAACAACACTTGAATGTAAATCCTGTTTTAAAAATATATTGATACTGTTTTTTTTTTATTATTCTTATCCCGTTTTCACATCTTAATGTGACTTTGTGATGATTTTGTTATTGAAGTGTTTTTGTACAGTAGACCTGGGTCAAATCCCTTGAAGCTGATTCTGACACCTTGAACTTGAACCGTCTGATTTGACGTACGAATGTGTTCCAATCAACAAAATGTACTTCAGAGCAATACAACGCAGGTATAATACCCAACAACGTTCCGAGTCCGAGGAGACGATTGAGTCCTCGGGAAGAAAGAAATGTGAGAAGAGAGAGAGTGACAGTGTTGATGTGATAGGATGTGTAAAAACAAGCTAACAAGTCAAATCTGACGATTGTGGAGGAAACACAACTATTAATGGGTGACATCTTCAATAACATTACTAATGTGGTCCAGCGCACCTCTGTGCGCAGCCAATTTGGTAGACTGGGCTGCGCCGGGATGGGTGTGGCGGTGCACCAGGGGAGGTGTCCACATTCTCAGCTTGGCGCAGTGAAAATTTGGTGACAAAATAGTGCAAAGCTAGCCGGCGCCGACCCGGTCTATTCTTGGCGCAGGCAAAGCGCACCCTGCACAGTGGTAAAATGGCTGATGGGCCGTCACCTTAACCTCACAGGCAGGTTTTTAGTAGAATGAACAATGAAAGCAACCACTATTTCATGTAAATTAAAACAGATACGGTGGACGAGTGGTTAGCCCGCAAACCTCACCCTATTTTGTTGCTATTATTATTATTATCTTATTATTATGTTATTATAATGTTATTATTTTGTTATTATTATGTTATTATTATGTTATTATTATGTTATTATTGTGTTTATTATTATTATTTATTGTTATTATTATTTTGTTATTATTTTGTTGCTATTATTATTATGTTATTATTATGTTATTATGATGTTATTATTTTGTTATTATTATGTTATTATTATGTTATTATTATGTTATTATTATGTTATTATTATGTTATTATTATGTTATTATTATGTTATTATTATGTTTTTTATTATTATTATTATGTGCTTGTGTCCCTTTTTACAGGAGCATTTTGTAACAGACCACATCAAATAACGAAATTGATAAAGCAGCTACCTCAACCATCAAAAAATTGGGCCAAGCCACGATGCCAGGTTGTATGTTGAGTTCAAATGAAATACTATTTGGAAAAAACAGGCGGGCCATATTGAAACACTTGGCGGGCCGGATGTGGCCCCCGGGCCATAGTTTGCCCACCCCTGGCTTAGACACTGTTTGAATGTGCTGAAGAAGGAATGTTCCCGTGACCCTGATCAGAGACCCCCAGAGACCCCCAGGTCCTGGAGGTGGCAACCCTGCAGATGTTCATGTTAATCCTGCAAGAATGTGTCAAGATAAGAACTCATAAAACAATAAAAGTAATGACTCTCACATATACACACACACATAGACTTAACTTTGAATATTGTTGTCTGTCTCTTCTGTATTTCTGTATTGAAGTGTTTTTAAAAGTGTCACAGGAGTTTGAACCTGACATCTCATCATCCTGAGTGCTGCCGTCCTTCAATTTATTTCTTTTTTTTTTTACAGCAGCGAGTCAAAAACATGAAAGGTATGATATTATGCTCTGTTGAACGAATGGTTGAACTTGACTGCCATGATGGAATGATGGAGGATCACACTTTTACAACAAAGTATCCGAGTTTTCCTGGAGGATTGGGTGCTTCTTTTCTTTTTGTTTGTGCTAATCATGACTTTTTATCCCTCGTAATATTACAATATTATTTATACTTTTTCTTCTCTTAATATTTTGACCTTATTGCTGTAAAATGACTGCTGATTTTTCCACTTTTCTTGTTAAATGATATGCTTAGAATGTGCTAAGGACCAAAAAAAATGGCACCCAAGCCGCACTTTGGACACCATTTCCGTCAACGATCATTCTGCTCAGCACCAGCCAAGAACAACTCCTTACCAGGTTGGAGGCTCCTCGTACGGTTTCTGGATTGAGCATGACGATCTCAGTGGTCACATGACCCTCCACGGCCTCCGTCATCTGCTCCACTGTACAGTTGATGGACGAGTCCTTAATCTTAAACCAGTTGTCTGCGTACCAGCCGATGAGGAACCACACGTATTTCTTCCCGTACAGCTTCTCCTTGTAGACCTGCAGAAGGAGTAGCAGCTATCTTAGCGAGGGGGACACATTTGGGATCATTCATATTTAAAGAAGATAACTTCATGTTAGTTGTGCTTGGACCTTGGGGGGGCACTTGAGAGAAGAATTTATATATTATATTTATATAGTTCTATTTTATTGCTCCAAATGTCAAGCATTGTTATAGTGCTTTAATATATCATTTCCAAAAGCAATCACATTTTATTGGGGCTTTAAACATTACAAGGACTGCAGAGGATTCTTGTGCTGGGCTTGCATATTTCTATCTTGCATTACAATAATATCTCATTTGAAAGATGATTAATGCTCTAAAAATTATAATACATATACAGTCAAAATATTCTAGCTGTAATAAATACAAGTGTATACATAATCATGCCAGCGTTTTAGCTAACATCTCATTCGTCCGTTAATTGATTGTTCATAATTCTCTGAAACGGATTTGGATTGTCCCCCATTTAAACGTGACTTCGCTTAGATGAATTGAGATCTATAAGTGTGGAAAAGGTTACAGTACAAAACAACGGTTACCCTTCCCAGATGCGGCCAGCCAACCAAAATGACCCCAAGAGCGTAACGACAACTCATCAAGAGGTCACAAAAGACCCCGGCCACAAAGCCATGACTAAAGCTTTGGGACTGCAGCAACCCACAGTGAGAGTCAGTAGCCACAAAAGGGGAAAACATGGAAGAGTGGTGAACCTGCCCAGGAGTGGCCAACCAAAATGCCATCGGGGGGGTTATAAAAGACCCCACAACAAAGTCTAAAGTCCACAACGTCCATGACTCCACCATACGAACGACACTGGGCAAAAACGGCCTCCAAGACCAAAACCACTTCTGAACAAAAAGAACATTAAGGCTTGTCTTAATTTTGTCAGAAAGAAGAAGACCCCCCAAGATAATCCCCAAGACCTTTGGGAAAATACTACAAAAGTTGTACTTTCTGGAAGGTGTGTCCCCCATACATCTGGTGTAGAAGTAACGCTGCGGTTCAGAAAAACAACATCATAGCAACAGTAAAACATGGTGGTGGTAGTGTGATGGTCTGGGGCTGTTTTGCTGCTCCATGACCCGGAAGACTCGCTGGGATAAATGGAATCATGAATTCTGCTGTCTAGCAAAAAATCCTGAAGGACAATGTCCGTCCATTTGTTGGTGAAGAGACTCATTGCAAGTTATCACAAACGCTTGATTGCAGTTGTTGCTGCTAAGGATTTTTTTTCCTCCTGATTGATTTAAAAAATGCATTTTGTGTCCAGTTGTGTTGTCACTGACTAATGTTTACATTGGTTCCATGAGCTGAAACATTTAAGCGTGGCTTTGGGCTAAACCAGGGGTGGGCAAACTACGGCCCGGGGGCCACATCCGGCCCGCCAAGTGTTTGAATACGGCCCCCCCAATCTTTCAAAAGTATTTAATTTAAACATACAAGCTGGCATCATGGCCTGAGCCAACCTTTTGATGGTTGTATCAATTTCGTTTTTTGACATGGTCTGTTGTTTACAAAGTGCTCCTGAAAAAAGAGACACAAGCACATAATAATAATAAAAATTAAAATAATAATTATTATATTATTATTATAACTATTATGATTATTATATTTATTATATTAATGCTAATTATTATATTAATTATATATAATAATATTGTTATATTTGCATATTTTACATAATAATAATATAATAATTATTATTTTAATTTTATTTTAATTATTATAATATTTTATTATTTTTAAAATATTTAAATATAAATATAAAATAATAAATAATAATAGCAGATTGCATGACAAAGTAACTGGACTTTAAAAAAAAAACTTAAACTATATTAGGAAAGCAGGAAGTGAACAAATGTAAGAGTTAGTGATTGTAAAAGTACCAGATGGAGGGGTAGGATTTAATAAGCTTTGCTTCTTCCTACTCCTTTTGGACATGTGGAACTGGGAACTGATTATGGGATGCACTCAATTGGAATCTGATGCATGTTCAAATGAAATAAAACCATTAGCATTAGCATTAGCATTAGCATTAGCATTAGCATTAAATAGGAACACTGTGTACACGGTGTGCTGTCCTGACACTTGTGTGCTGTCTCAAATTGAGTACTGCCAGTACACACAGGCGATTGCGTCAAGTTTTTGTAATCAGGAACAGTACACATAAGTACACAGTGTACATATCAGACTGTACTTATTCAGGTTGTACTGACAGAAGAATTTCATTTGAAACACAGCCCAAATACACAAAGTGAATGAAAAGAAATGGCAGAAAATAACAAAAGATTGAAAGCAATTACCTCGCAAAAGACCTTCCTGGCTTCAGTCTCATAGAAGAGGCCGACAATGATGCGGGCATCTTGGCGCTGAGGAAAGGGAGACAGAAAGGAAGAGTCACCCACTGGGACTGGACTTGAAAGTAGCGTCAGGATGTGGGAGCCAACACAGCAGTGGTTCTAGTCTCCGCTGGTGATAGTCATGCTGTTGCCATGGTTTCCATTCCAATAACTAATGAATCCTGACCATTAAAGGGGACCTATTATGCTCATTTGTCAGGACTCCTATAGAGCAGCGACACACAATAACCGGCACACAAAACTTTCTATATTTTTCAGAATCTGCACCTATTCCGGCTGTAGTTCCTTGGCTTTCCAAAACAGTCTGTTTTAATTTATTCCATCCATGGCCTGCCTCTGGGCACACTCGCACTCGCAAGCGCTCCTCAGGACGTCTGGACTACTACCAAACCCCACTTTTTATTTTGTCACAATAGGAGTTGATAAAAAATGAATAACCCCTTTGGACAGCTACCTGAAAAATGGTTAGGATCTACTATGAGTTATCGGCTCGAGGCCCCTGACGTACTTTGTATGAACTCAAAGAGTGGTAACATAGGATTTATACAACAAGGGCAGTAGAAATGCAGTCATTACACATTTTTTTCAGGACTACCTACCCATGTTTGAAAAAGTCGAGTCGACTACTGACTGTGGTAGAAAAAAGGCTATTAGCAACTCCGGACATCGGCGAGCTTGTCATTTGCAACCCGCTCCCTGTATGCGCACTCTATACTGCTACACAGACAACCGAATAAACACAGTTGGGACACTGATAACTTGTTACTTACAGCTTGCGCTTCCGACTCTTCAACATGACCGAGTAACTTTGAAAATCAATTTTCCAAATTGCAAAAAAATCCAAATTCTGTTGTTTATTGGCGGTTGGCAAGCAGCTTTGGTGTGCATTAGCGCCATCTGTGAAACAGAATCTAAACCCTTCTATACGCCATTCACAAGTGCAGTTTTATTAAAAAAGAAAATATATATCTATATAAAACATGTCCTGAGTTTAATTATAATATTAGCAAGATTGAATTTGATCTTTTCCTGTTTAAATTGATCCCGGGTGCGTTCTTTCAGAGCATGCTCAGATATGACGTAACACGCAGATCCAGACGTTCTTCACTTTTAAAAATGGAGGCCAGCAATCGGCACTGGACTAAGCAAAGTTTGTTTTTGATTCAAAATAAAATTTAAGACTGGACAGACGCAAAACTGGCAATACGGAGTTATTCCAACAAGTGAAAGAAAAACTTGTGGAAGTCGGTATCACGTGATGTTGATGTTTACGTTTTACTGGGCATGCCCTATTGACTATTCTGGTTGATTTTCACGCCGCATGTAGACAAGAGATTGGAATATTCCTTTCCATGGATACCATTGTTTCCCGAAAGGTGATTGGGAAAGAGAAAAAGTGGTGATGTAAAAGCGTGGCTACTGTGGAGTGTCTGTGGTGTAAAGACTGGCAGAGCAATGTAATATTATATGTAATATAATAAAATGTAATATTATATCCGTGTGGCAACACCTAGCTTGTTCCTCCCATAGACTTATTGATGCACGTGTGAGGTCGTGGTGACATTTTGGAACATTTTTGGTTAGTGGTGTGCCACAAGATTTTTTTTTTTTTTTTTTTTTTTTTTACAAAAAGATTTTTACAATGGAAAAAATGTGCCGATGCTCAAAAAAGGTTGAAAAACACTGACATACACAATAAAACATACTATTAGAATACTGTATTGTATTTTAGCGAAAACTAGATTTCGGGGGATTTGTGCATTTACTGTATCGACCATAACCAACATTTGCGTTCAGCAATCAGACAAAATTACGAGGTTAAGCTAACAGCAAACCACCCCCCCCCCCCCGTGCTGCACAAGGCGGCGGATTCACTGATGTGCTCATCACTGTCATGATGATGGAGGCAGAGTGAGACAGGCTGTACAAGCAGGAGAATTTATTTTTGGCCATCGGGAAGATGCGGAACAACTCCTCGGGTGTCTGAGATGCAAAATGCACAAGCACGGTCTGGTTGTCAGCATAAGTGGCAGCAAGACTTATGTGTATTCACGGGAATAAAAGCTGAAAGCCTTCTTGGAGTATGCTCCTCGGCTCGTTGATGCTCACAGTTACGTATTCCAGTGGAGCTTCATTTGGGCCAGATTGCTGCAAGATGCATTTCCATTGCCCAAATGATTATGACTTGGATACAATTCCAGTACATTGTGGGCATTATAATGAAGAAAAGGCAGTTGGAGGTTCTATCGTTATGTCAAGCGGGTACTTGATACTACCACTTTTTGCCATTGATGTCAAAAAGAAATCAATACAAATCTGCCTCAGTCGGTATAAATTGGTGCCATTTATCTTCAAATTTGTTGGGTGGGACAAAGAAAAGTTGGAGACCAGCCAAAATTCAACACCTATGACTATATAAACGCGCTATGTCCCAAAAAGAAAAGGCAGAAAACCACCACAAACTATTTATTTTCATTTTCACATTTGGAACTAAACTGTGTTCCGGGTGAAAAATGTGTATTTTGCATGGTGACATTAGGATAAAGTTTGACGTTATCATCCTACATACAGTATCTGTACCCCTGGTCGATACTACGTATACTATACTAGCCTGTTTTGTACTTTCCCTAAAACTCCTCACAGATTTGACTTGGCATTCAGCATTTCGCTTATTTGTACGTGTGCTTTGTTTAGGAGGCATTGGTGAGCGTGATGCACCTTGAGGTTTTTTACAGCCACAGCAGGGTCCGTCAGGAAGCTTTGCCGAACGCTGATTTCAATCCCGGCTTCCTTCACCCTCGCTTCCAGATCATCCAGGGTCTGTCAGGGACAGAGATGGCATGGACAATGGGATGGTCAGCATTGACAAGTACTTCATAGAAACATCACTGCTGGAGCCTATCCCAGCCGTACACCCTGGTGGCCAGCCAATCCCAGGGCACATATAGACAAACAACCATTCACACTCACATTCATACCTATGGACAATTTGGAGTGGCCGATTAACCTAGCATGTTTTTGGAATGTGTTAATGTTCTTACAAAGAACACTAAACTCATCACACACCAACTTAACACTCAAAAGGTATAATTATGAAACCAGCTCAGCTCATTCATTTACTACCGCTTTTTCCTCATGAGGGTCGCGGGGGTGCTGGAGCCTATCCCAGCTGTACACCCTGGTGGCCAGCCAATCCCAGGGCACATATAGACAAACAACCATTCACACTCACATTCATACCTATGGACAATTTGGTGTGGCCAATTAACCTAGCATGTTTTTGGAATGTGTTAATGTTCTTACAAAGAACACTAAACTCATCACACACCAACTTAACACTCAAAAGGTATAATTATGAAACCAGCTCAGCTCATTCATTTACTACCGCTTTTTCTTCATGAGGGTCGCGGGGGTGCTGGAGCCTATCCCAGCTGTACACCCTGGTGGCCAGCCAATCCCAGGGCACATATAGACAAACAACCATTCACACTCACATTCATACCTATGGACAATTTGGAGTGGCCGATTAACCTAGCATGTTTTTGGAATGTGTTAATGTTCTTACAAAGAACACTAAACTCATCACACACCAACTTAACACTCAAAAGGTATAATTATGAAACCAGCTCAGCTCATTCATTTACTACCGCTTTTTCCTCACGAGGGTCGCAGGGGTGCTGGAGCCTATCCCAGCTGTACACCCTGGTGGCCAGCCAATCCCAGGGCACATATAGACAAACAACCATTCACACTCACATTCATACCTATGGACAATTTGGAGTGGCTAATTAACCTAGCATGTTTTTGGAATGTGGGAGGAAACCGGAGTACCCGGAGAAAAGAACATGCAAACTCCACACAGAGATTTGATTTATTTGTTTATGGAACTCTCCCAATGCTGTAAAGGCGACTATGGGGGTGTTACTACATATCTAACGGGCTCTAATATTGTTCAAAAGTACTACGACAATGTATAAATAAGGAGTCATACTTCATGAAAATTGGCTTATCACAGTCGGTTCTGGAACCAATCAATCGTCCGGAACGAGAGATTGCTGTATTTTAAAAATCATTAACGCTAATATGATGTATTTTCAATCAAACTAAGTAGTTTAATGTTATGTATTTTAAACCCCGAATGGACTGAAAATAAACCAAACCGTGACCTTAAAACTTCTAAAGGTTTTACATGAAGTCTAGTCTGGTGAAGATGTGCCAGGAGTTAGAATCCCGTCAACAATCGCATGTGAAGGCGGAGATGCAAGACTAAAATGGGAAGAAGTCATTGAGGACATTAAAGTGGTTTATCACGCAATTCCCAAATAGCATCTGACTCGGTGTTTAGTAAGTGCTATCATTTCCCCAAAATGCTTCACCGCCGTACTTTTGGGTTAATGGTGATGATCTGGCTCTTCACCCTCTTACAGAAATTACAATTATTCATCCAGGCATCTTCGTCCACTTATCCCAGGTCGGGTCGTGGGGGTGGCAGCCCAAGCGGGGAAACCCAGACTTCAGACGCAGTCTCTCCAACATGACCCGGGTCTTCCCCGAGGCCTCCAACCGGTCCGATGTGCCCTGAACACCTCCCCAGGGAGGCGTCTGGGAGAGATCCTGACCAGACGTCCTAGCCACCTCAATTGGCTCCTCTCAATGCGGAGGAACCGCGGTTCTACTCCAAGTTTCTCCCGGATAGATGGACTGATAAACTGAGAGCTTGACCTTTCAGCTCAGTTCCCCTGTCACCACAACACACCGATTCAGATGATCTGGTGATCCCAGATCCTTCCCTGGTAAAGGATTTACCAATTTACTGCTAAATTGGAGTTAGGAAAGACAAAACTAAATCAATCCATTTTCTAGCGCTTATCCTCACTGGAATCGCGGGTGTGCTGGAGCCTATCCCAGCTGACTGACCCTGCAAGAGGCAGGGTACTGGTGGGCAGCCAATCCCAGGGCACATATAGACAAACAACCATTCACACTCACATTCATACCTATGGACAATTTGGAGTGGCCGATTAACCTAGCATGTTTTTGGAATGTGTTAATGTTCTTACAAAGAACACTAAACTCATCACACACCAACTTAACACTCAAAAGGTATAATTATGAAACCAGCTCAGCTCATTCATTTTCTACCGCTTTTTCCTCACGAGGGTCACAGGGGTGCTGGAGCCTATCCCAGCTGGACTGGTGGCCAGCCAATCCCAGGGCACATATAGACAAACAACCATTCACACTCACATTCATACCTATGGACAATTTGGAGTGGCCAATTAACCTAGCATGTTTTTGGAATGTGGGAGGAAACCGGAGTACCCGGAGAAAAGAACATGCAAACTCCACACAGAGATTTGATTTATTTGTTTATGGAACTCTCCCAATGCTGTAAAGGCGACTATGGGGGTGTTACTACATATCTAACGGGCTCTAATATTGTTCAAAAGTACTACGACAATGTATAAATAAGGAGTCATACTTCATGAAAATTGGCTTATCGCGGTCGGTTCTGGAACCAATCAATCGTCCGGAACGAGAGATTGCTGTATTTTAAAAATCATTAACGCTAATATGATGTATTTTCAATCAAACTAAGTAGTTTAATGTTATGTATTTTAAACCCCGAATGGACTGAAAATAAACCAAACCGTGACCTTAAAACTTCTAAAGGTTTTACATGAAGTCTAGTCTGGTGAAGATGTGCCAGGAGTTAGAATCCCGTCAACAATCGCATGTGAAGGCGGAGATGCAAGACTAAAATGGGAAGAAGTCATTGAGGACATTAAAGTGGTTTATCACGCAATTCCCAAATAGCATCTGACTCGGTGTTTAGTAAGTGCTATCATTTCCCCAAAATGCTTCACCGCCGTACTTTTGGGTTAATGGTGATGATCTGGCTCTTCACCCTCTTACAGAAATGACAGTTATTCATCCAGGCATCTTCGTCCACTTATCCCAGGTCGGGTCGTGGGGGTGGCAGCCCAAGCGGGGAAACCCAGACTTCAGACGCAGTCTCTCCAACATGACCCGGGTCTTCCCCGAGGCCTCCAACCGGTCCGATGTGCCCTGAACACCTCCCCAGGGAGGCGTCTGGGAGAGATCCTGACCAGACGTCCTAGCCACCTCAATTGGCTCCTCTCAATGCGGAGGAACCGCGGTTCTACTCCAAGTTTCTCCCGGATAGATGGACTGATAAACTGAGAGCTTGACCTTTCAGCTCAGTTCCCCTGTCACCACAACACACCGATTCAGATGATCTGGTGATCCCAGATCCTTCCCTGGTAAAGGATTTACCAATTTACTGCTAAATTGGAGTTAGGAAAGACAAAACTAAATCAATCCATTTTCTAGCGCTTATCCTCACTGGAATCGCGGGTGTGCTGGAGCCTATCCCAGCTGACTGACCCTGCAAGAGGCAGGGTACTGGTGGGCAGCCAATCCCAGGGCACATATAGACAAACAACCATTCACACTCACATTCATACCTATGGACAATTTGGAGTGGCCGATTAACCTAGCATGTTTTTGGAATGTGTTAATGTTCTTACAAAGAACACTAAACTCATCACACACCAACTTAACACTCAAAAGGTATAATTATGAAACCAGCTCAGCTCATTCATTTTCTACCGCTTTTTCCTCACGAGGGTCACAGGGGTGCTGGAGCCTATCCCAGCTGGACTGGTGGCCAGCCAATCCCAGGGCACATATAGACAAACAACCATTCACACTCACATTCATACCTATGGACAATTTGGAGTGGCCAATTAACCTAGCATGTTTTTGGAATGTGGGAGGAAACCGGAGTACCCGGAGAAAAGAACATGCAAACTCCACACAGAGATTTGATTTATTTGTTTATGGAACTCTCCCAATGCTGTAAAGGCGACTATGGGGGTGTTACTACATATCTAACGGGCTCTAATATTGTTCAAAAGTACTACGACAATGTATAAATAAGGAGTCATACTTCATGAAAATTGGCTTATCGCGGTCGGTTCTGGAACCAATCAATCGTCCGGAACGAGAGATTGCTGTATTTTAAAAATCATTAACGCTAATATGATGTATTTTCAATCAAACTAAGTAGTTTAATGTTATGTATTTTAAACCCCGAATGGACTGAAAATAAACCAAACCGTGACCTTAAAACTTCTAAAGGTTTTACATGAAGTCTAGTCTGGTGAAGATGTGCCAGGAGTTAGAATCCCGTCAACAATCGCATGTGAAGGCGGAGATGCAAGACTAAAATGGGAAGAAGTCATTGAGGACATTAAAGTGGTTTATCACGCAATTCCCAAATAGCATCTGACTCGGTGTTTAGTAAGTGCTATCATTTCCCCAAAATGCTTCACCGCCGTACTTTTGGGTTAATGGTGATGATCTGGCTCTTCACCCTCTTACAGAAATGACAGTTATTCATCCAGGCATCTTCGTCCACTTATCCCAGGTCGGGTCGTGGGGGTGGCAGCCCAAGCGGGGAAACCCAGACTTCAGACGCAGTCTCTCCAACATGACCCGGGTCTTCCCCGAGGCCTCCAACCGGTCCGATGTGCCCTGAACACCTCCCCAGGGAGGCGTCTGGGAGAGATCCTGACCAGACGTCCTAGCCACCTCAATTGGCTCCTCTCAATGCGGAGGAACCGCGGTTCTACTCCAAGTTTCTCCCGGATAGATGGACTGATAAACTGAGAGCTTGACCTTTCAGCTCAGTTCCCCTGTCACCACAACACACCGATTCAGATGATCTGGTGATCCCAGATCCTTTCCTGGTAAAGGATTTACCAATTTACTGCTAAATTGGAGTTAGGAAAGACAAAACAAAATCAATCCATTTTCTAGCGCTTATCCTCACTGGAATCGCGGGTGTGCTGGAGCCTATCCCAGCTGACTGACCCTGCAAGAGGCAGGGTACTGGTGGCCAGCCAATCCCAGGGCACATACTATAGACAAACAACCATTCACACTCACATTCATACCTATGGACAATTTGGAGTAGCCAATGAAGCTAGCATGTTTTTGGAATGTGGGAGGAAACCCACGCATGCACGGTGAGAACATGCTAACCCAATAACCCAAACTCATCAAAAAATGGGGACCACGACTGAAAACAACTGAGACCGACTGGCTTAAGGTAATTCCATGGTCTCGGTGTAAAACCAAAGTAATGTTTCCCCTATATGACTGTTGTTCCTTAGTGGCATTATGCAGTATTATTCAGTATTATCATGTATTATGCAGTATTATCATGTAAAATGAAACAATGTATTACTCACTGATGTAAAAACTTCTGTTGTCTGCTGAATGGTTGCAATCTTGGTCCATTTCCACTTGTGGAATAGCTGTACTCGAGTGGGGTTGTGCAGCGTCGCAGATGGATGAGTGCGGAAGAAGGTGGGAAAGCGTTGGCGATTGGACAGAGCCGGGGAACTGGACCCGTACGACAACTGAAAGCGGAGAAAAGGAAAAGATGTCATCTTGCGGCACCTCACACATCACAAGTCTTCATCTTCTGATTCCAGAAGATGACTTTTAGAGAAGCTTCTGGCAACGCTAATTTGGCTTTCCTGGGCACCAATGCTACCGATGGTTGAATGTTTACACCATCTGCATTTATGGTGGGGGAAATACTTTTTTGATCCCCTGCTGATTTTCTAGATGTCACAAATCACTTGTGTGACAAGTGGGCACGATTGTGCATCAGTCACTGACAGCGTTTTTTTTTCTTCTTTTTATGTCTGCCGACGGTGGTTTGGCGGGTGATATAAAGTCAGTTGGAAAACTGCTTGTAGTACTCAACGCCGGGCTTTGAAAAAAAACATATTGTTATTATTGTGTTTATGATCACGTTTGCATGACAACAACAAACAACAACAAAATAATTGAGGTTGAGGTTGGCTGGCATTGCACCGCATTTGCTGACAGTGACAATGCTAACACGAAATGTGATGGACTAGCAAGTGCAATTCTATTTGCTGTTGGTCAGTGACTCCCCAGGATGACCCCCCCACTGTGGCTGAATGACAACAATTCTGCAAAAGAGACTCATTGCAAGTTATCGCAAACGCTTGATTGCAGTTGTTGCTGCTAATGGCGGCCCAACCAGTTGTTAGCTTTAGGGGGCAATCACATTTCATATACGGGCATATATAAGTGGTGGGCAAAAGCCTTCATATCAGTGAACCGGATTATTCCGGTTCATTCCGTAAAAAGATTCGTTCATTTGGGTCAATTGGTGGTTAGCCTGTGATCTCCCCCTGTGCGTAGACCCGGTCAGCCGTGTCGAGTCAGTCCTTTCACTCATGTTCATGTTTGTTACGACTCGACAGCATGGTGTGTCGGTCATGAACAAACACGTCAAAAGAACGAGTTCTTTTTTGCGAACGGAATGAACGAGGTCACCGAAAGTGTCGGTCAATGTCTCGGTCTTTCAGTCAGCTAACCCCACCCACCCACAGAACGAGGCTCGACGATAGGATAAGACAGGCAAGCATGCACGTGAACTGACTCTCCAGCCAATCACAAAAAAGCATTTGCAACTGAACGAACTGAACGGGTATTTTAGGGGCGGTGACCTTGTTCGTTTGTTCTTTTGACCCATTCGTTCATGACCGACACACCACTAGCCATGTAGTATTGGATTTTTTATTTCTCCCTTAGTGATAAAAGGCTTCATTTTGTGACGAATATTAAAATTTGATTGACGATCAGAAACATTTAAATGTGACCAACCAAGAAAAACAAGAAATCAAGACATTTTAGCTGTTATATCTTTAGAGCTCACAGAAAAGCCAAAGATGTGTGTTTATGGCTCACGTAAGGATTGTGGCTGATGGGCAAAAGTCCCCCAAAAAGTGCAGTTTTCTTTTAAGCCGAGGCCATAACCGGGTGTAGGATTTTTTGGCAGCTTGTAGCCTCAGTTCTTCCTTCCTCACAACGGACCGATGCCGAGTCGGACCGAGTCCACATCACTGCAGATGCCACGGCAATCTGCCTTGCTGTATTAACAGCTCCAAATGTCCTGCATGTTTAAATCCAGCTAAAAGCTGAAAAACCATTTGGCTCCTACTGATGTCTTTAATAATAGCAGAACATTGGAATCACACTTAAACCACTTTATTATGAGGAACGAGGGCTTGCGTTCTGTCTGTCTGTCTATATAACTCCTTATTTGTAAAATGACAAATACTTCAACTTGCTGATATAGTTCATGTTCAAACAGCTAAAATAATGCATAAGGCTATGCATAAGCAATTAGCTAAAAATGTCATCCAATACTTCTCTACAAGAGAGGAGAAATATGATCTCAGGGAAGAAGTACATTTGAAACACGTCTATGCTAGGACTACGTTATGCTAGCCATAGCATTTCAGTATGTGGAATCAAACTATGGAATGGATTGAGTAAGGAAATCAAACAATGCACAACGATGAGCCAATTCAAGAAACAATACAAGCAGTTGATGTTTGCTAAATACAAGGATGAAGAGTCTTGAACCAGTCATGATGTGCTATTAAATTAAATTAAATTAAATTAAATTAAATTAAATTAAATTAAATTAAATTAAATTAAATTAAATTAAATTAAATTAAATTAAATTAAATTAAATTAAATTAAATTACCAGTACCAGATGGAGGGGTAGGGTTTAATAAGCTTTGCTTCTTCCTACTCCTTTTGGACATGTGGAACTGGGAACTGATTATGGGATGCACTCAATTGGAATCTGATGCATGTTCAAATGAAATAAAACTATTAGCATTAGCATTAGCATTAGCATTAGCATTAGCATTAGCATTAGCATTAGCATATCTTACACCTATTCAGCCTGTTCTCTATTCTTTCATTGTTAGAACTTGCCTTCCAAGAGGACGTCATGTCTGTTTTGGTCAAATAGTTTGGTTAAACTGAATGAACTGAATGAATTACCCACAAAAAATGCCACTTATAGTCGAGTGCCACTTATGGATGTATTTTTTATTTTTTATTTTTATTTTTTTACCTATTTATGCATTTTTGCCGTTGTGCGACTTATACTCCGGAGTGACTTTTAGTCCAGAAAATACGGTATATACTGTCAGTATTCAAGCATTGAACATAAATATTTTCTATATAGGAGTACACACTCACCAATTAGTACTTCAGGCTTCATTTGTTCATAAGAATTTGTTGTTAAATTGCTTGCCTGGGTAAATAAAGGTCAACTAAAAATAACTAAATCAAAAGAACGATGACACATATCCTGTTGATAAGTAGGCAAGGTTCACCAGGCCAATCATGGGCACCAAAAAATGAAGGATTGAAAGAAATAACGTATCCTATCATCTTACCACGATGAGATTCCACATGCGAGCTGCTTCTGCCACCAATGTGGACACAGAACTGCAACCCGGCATCAGAACGATTTTGATGGGTTCCGTGTACAGAAGGTCATAGAGCAGCTTGGTGGCTTCTCCGGGATCACACTGGTGACAAACAAACAGGAAGGCTGTCAGTAAAAGAAAAAACAATGAACTAATTGGGTATAATTCATGCTATGATCGGGGATGGGCGGATCCATCCAAATAGCAATGGTATCAATACCAAAGGGTATCTACCAAGCGTTGGATTCACCCACTCACCCACTATTGAAGAACATGAGATGGGTTGAACTAAGATGTGAGAACTCACCCTAACACTACCCGAAATCATTTTCATTTTTTTTACTTGGTACTTGGTGGTCAAAGAATCCTCACCAAATTGTCGAACTGCTCCCTGACCCCCGACATGTATAAATGCCCCCGCCCCCCAGCATTCCCATTCCAAAAAACTACCCCAGACCGCCTTCATAATTACCAACCCATAGCCCTGACATTTATAATGATGAAGTGTTTGGAGGTGCTGGTCTTTCACAAGTCCGGATGCCTCCTGGACGGTTCCCTGGTGAGGTGTTCCAGGCATGCTCGGCCAGGAGGAGGCCCTGGGGTGGACCTAGGACATGTTAGAGGGATTACGTCTTACAGCTGGCCTGGGAATGCCTTGGTGGAAGATGTAGCTGGAGACCAAGAAGTGTGGACGTTCCTACTGAGACTGCTACATCCACAATCGCCGAGTGGAAGAAAATGTATGGATTGATGGATGGGTGGGTCTTTCAACACATCAGAGACCCTCCGCCTCTCTTTTTAAACCCCCACCAGTTTGTCTAAACTGGTCCTCGGAGTATGCAATGGCCCTCAACTCCACACAGCGCTATGCCAGCATCTGGAGAACAAAAAAACCTAGGATGATCTTCGTGGACCACAGCTGGGCGTTGGACATCAGCACACCTAACATCCAGGTCACCAAACTTTCAGGTCACACTTTCCTTCACGCTCTCACTCGGCACACCTTCTCCTCAGGGCATCCTCAGGGCAGCGTACTGAGCCCCTACTAAAAACATACTTTTTCCCAGCCAACTAACAGAATCTTGAAGTACGCAGGTGATACTTTAGACCAGGGGTGGGCAAACTTTTTGACTGGTGGGCCGCATTGATTTAACAAAATTTACGGGGGGCCCAGACTCGATATTTTACACGTAACGGCCCGCGTGGAATTATTGTATCTGTAAAAGTGTCATGCAATCTGCTTTATGGGCACTTTGAGATCATTTATTTGATGTAAAGTAAGTTATAAATTTATAATAATAAAATTATTATTATTTGTTATTATTATTATTTGTATTATTATAATTATATGCTTGTGTCCCTTTTTTCAGGAGCACTAAAACCACATCAAATAACGAAATGATTGTATCTGTAAAGTGCATTATAAATTTATAATAATAAGAATAAATGTATTATTATTTGATATTATTTATTATTATTTGATATTATTATTATTATTATTATTATGTAAAGTGCATTATAAATTTATAATAAGAAGAATACATTTATTTTTATAAATTATTTTATATTATTTGTTATTATTATTTTATATGATTATTACTATTATTATTATTATGTGCTTGTGTCCCTTTTTTCAGGAGCACTTTGTAAACAACAGACCGCATCAAATAACGAAATGATTGTATCTGTAAAAGTGTTATGCAATCTGCTATATGTGCACTTTAAGATCATTTATTTGATGTTTATTTGATGTTTATTTGATGTAAGTGTGTTATAAATTTATAATAATAAGAATAATTTTTATTATTTATTATTTTATATTATTATTTGTTATTATTATTATTATTATTATGTGCTCGTGTCCCTTTTTCAGGAGCACTTTGTAAACAACAGACCGCATCAAATAACGAAATTGATAAAACAGCCAAACCATGAAAATGTCGTCTCAAGCCATGATGCCAGCTTGTATGTTGACTTTAAATCAAATACTTTAGAAAGAACGGGCGGGCCGTATTCAAACACTTGGCGGGCCGGATGTGGCCCCTGGGCCGTAGTTTGCCCACCCCTGCTTTAGACTGTGGTGTTAATTACCCAAAAAAAATTATTTCGAAGGTGGTGAACAACTATGATAATATTCAATGTATACACAACTTAATACACAACTTTTGCATGTTAACTTTGTACATGACCTTTGTACTGTAATGCTGTTGTTTTTCTTTTAAGACAATTTGTTATTTTATTGCATATCACATATTATTGAAGTATTAAATTACTATTCTGTTCAACTGAAAGACAAAGGCATTGTTTTTGGACGACTACTGTACTGTACTGTACTACTGCAGATAACAAAGCGACAACCTAAACGTTGTAGGGGAAATATGTATATGAAACAATATATACAACCACGGTGCGGTAAAGGGCACAGTGATACACGAGGACGAACGTAGCGGAGGCGAGGCAAGGTGAGGCACGCTTCAAGGTCATCTCGGTCCTGACAGGCTCTTCAGGGGAACCAGCATTTGTGGATGTGGATGGCCGGGGGGAGACAACATTTACCCAGCAGTCAAGTCCCATTATCTGGAGCCACGTTACCAACGCTCAATGCTAAGTCTTGCTTTCCATTTACAAGCTGAAGCCAATGAAAAATCAATAAACAATTGAAGTGATAATGCCAAAGGCAGAGTGACCTTTAATCATAGAGAGGAGCGCAAGGGTGTTCACTTGATTGTTGGATTGATTTGGGTGTTTTTCAGACTTGGTTTAGTTAGGATTTGGGAGGGTATTGCTGTGTCGTATGACATATAGTATTATTCAACATGGGTTATTCTACCAAATATGATTATGTGGAAGACAGCAATCCATCATTGTTATTATGTTAATGCATGCGTGATGTGAGAAGGCTTCCTTTTAAACCACCCCATCACATTCTCTTAAATATGCACATAAAATTGTCATGCAGACTGAGCTTCCAATTATAGTCAAATTATAGTCAAGTGATTGATTACTCAGATCACATGTTTTCATTTGATTTTTGCTGATATTACACAGCCACAATAGTCTGTTCATTTGTGGATTAATTAAGTAAGATTTGAGACTAGACAAATCGGGCTGCAGGGTAGACGAGTGGTTAGCCTGACAGCTAGGAGACCCGAGTTCAATTCCACCCTCGGCCGTCTCATGTGTGGAGTTTGCATGTTCTCCCCGTGCATGCGTGGGTTTTCTCCGGGTACTCCGGTTTCCTCCCACATTCCAAAAACATGCTAGGTTAATTAGCCACACCAAATTGTCCATAGGTATGAATGTGAGTGGGAAAAATACAGTCATATTAGCGTTAATGATTTTTAAAATACAGCAATCCCTCGTTTGTGACGATTGATTGGTTCCAGAACCGACCGTGATAAGCCAATTTTCATGAAGTATGACTCCTTATTTATACATTGTCATAGTACTTTTGAACAATATTAGAGCCCTTTAGATATGAAGTAACACCCCCATAGTCACACTTACAGCATTGGGAGAGTTCCATAAACAAATAAATCAAATCTCTGTGTGGAGTTTGCATGTTCTTTTCTCCGGGTACTCCGGTTTCCTCCCACATTCCAAAAACATGCTAGGTTAATTGGCCACTCCAAATTGTCCATAGGTATGAATGTGAGTGTGAATGGTTGTTTGTCTATATGTGCCCTGGGATTGGCTGGCCACCAGTCCAGCTGGGATAGGCTCCAGCACCCCTGTGACCCTCGTGAGGAAAAAGCGGTAGAAAATGAATGAGCTGAGCTGGTTTCATAATTATACCTTTTGAGTGTTAAGTTGGTGTGTGATGAGTTTAGTGTTCTTTGTAAGAACATTAACACATTCCAAAAACATGCTAGGTTAATTGGCCACTCCAAATTGTCCATAGGTATGAATGTGAGTGTGAATGGTTGTTTGTCTATATGTGATTGGCTGGCCACCAGTCCAGGGTGTACCCTCGCCACCCTCGTGAGGATAAGCGGTATAAAATGAATGAATGACATATGCAAATCAAGATGGGATTAACTGCGATTAATCACACAGATTTCATGTAATTATTCACAGTTAATATTATTTTCCAAATCCAGGGTGTGTTCCTTAGTTCATGCCAACTAGTTTGTACTAAAAGCTGAAAAGGCGAGGTGCACGTACAGTATACGTACATACAGTATATGCACACACAAGTTGGAGTCAATTAGGAAATTAGTAATGACATTCTACTGACCAACAAGCAGCATATCGATAAATAGAACGTGTACATTGTTGTTTCAAGACAAATGCCTGGACTCCTCGCATCAGCAACTGTCGATCCAAATTGTCCCGATGAAAAACGTTCAACTTCAACACCTAAAACATTTAAAGCATCGCAGCTATTAGGCAGCGGCAGCAAAGAAAATGGATATAATCCAATAACTGCTGCAGCAGTCCAACATCCATCAAAAGCAGAGTGAAAACAAGGAGAAAGGGGCACACTCGACTTATCAATTTGGCTGAGTGATAATCGTGAGAGCTGGAAAAGATAAAGCTCCCATGATTGATGAAATGACAAAGGCAAACACAAAGAGGAAAGTCAGGCTTGAGTGATGAGGTTACGGTTGTTGTTTGCGACTCGCTTGGAAGTAGCACACCTTCCAAATCCATCCACTTTTGTATAACGGTGTTCAAGGAAAACCGTATTTTAGCGACGATCCGTGCAGACGTCATCATGCTATTTTTTCACATAAATCGGGTGTATTTTCATTCATTATGCATGTTTGGTAGTGGTGTGTCGGTCATGAACGAACGGGTCAAAAGAAAGTCAAAAGTCCGTTCAGTTGCAAATGCATTTTTTTTGGATTGGCTGGGGAGTCAGGTCACCGTTCCTTTCGCAGGGCGGGACTATCTGCTTGCATGTTCTTATCCTATCGTCACCTCGCTCTGTGTGGGTGGGTGGGGTCTTCAGTTGCTTTGATGCTGACATATTTTATTTTATTTTATTTTATTTTATTTTATTTAATTTTAATTTTAATTTTAATTTTAATTTTAATTTTAATTTTAATTTTAATTTTAATTTTAATTTTAATTTTAATTTTAATTTTTATTTTTATTTTTATTTTTATTATTTTTATTTTTATTATTTTTATTTTTATTTTTATTTTTATTTTTATTTTTATTTTTATTTTTATTTTTATTTTTATTTTTATTTTATATAATAACAATAATAATATTTTTTATTATTCCACTTTTCTGACTTATATGCCATTAAGTTCCAGATAATGAGGGTTGCACACTTGGAAGTGATCCCTGAAAGAAGTTTGGGATGGCTCTGAACGCTTGGTATCAAAAGGCGTGGCAAAACCGCCCCTTTGTGATGTCACAGTGGGGCGGACTTCCTTGTATGTAAACATATATCAAAACAAGCTCAGGCAGAAGTTATTGTATTTTGTGATTCCCAGCAAGAGAAAAAATATTTTCATGTGTCAACGGCATTTCACACGGGACTGTTACTGTGAACAAGTTAAAACAGAAGCAAAAAATTTGGGCGGGAAGCAAAAATGACAGGAAATGCAGCTGGAATAGGTGCAGATACTGGAAGATCTGGAAAGTTATCTGTTTGTGTTATTGTGTGCAGCTTCTCGATAGGAGACCACAGCTCAATACAAAGGTAAAAAAATGAGCATAATTGGTCCTCTTTAATAGTTATTTTGTTATGAGCCCAGGTCAGCATGACCGGGCATGACATCACATGCAAGCCAGCAACTGTAACTACTTGGGGCCTATCTGCAGTGTCTTCATCATTACTTCTGTGGAGACACTGCACTTCAGGTGTACGCTGTTCAACTGCACACATAAATAATATATATACATATATATATATATATAAAACACTTGAGCACATGAGCAGCTTAGGCAACTTTCACACAATCTTTGGCAAGCCAGGCTTGGTGCAGAGTACTGGCTGTGCGAGAGACGGGGTGATGTTGTCGCGTTCTCGAGTTAGCGTCGTCAAAGAGGATGACAGCGAGTCTGCAAGTAACACTGCAAGAAGCTCTGAGCTGACGAGGTGAGAGAAACGCCCACATGGATGCAAGGAGTCTCAGACAAGCCACAATATTGGATACCAGGTGCATTTTTATAACAACACACGCTTGCCAACTTCCACACACAAAAGCCATTAGGATTCATCAATAACCTCCGATCATATCAAGAATACAAGCATCGTTAAAAAGTACTGCGTTCACTCACATACGATCAATAGGACTTTTGGATGAACATACCAATTGAGGTTATTCAATGAAAAATTACTCAAAGGTTTATCGAAATACTCAATACAACCTTCAATCTATTTTAACATCCATCTATTTTCTATGCCGCTTATCATCACCAGGGTCGCAGGGTATATTGGAGCCGAGAGGCGGGGTCCACCCTGGACTGGTGGCCAGCCAATCCCAGGGCACATATAGACAAACAACCATTCACACTCACATTCATACCTATGGACAATTTGGAGTGGCTAATTAACCTAGCATGTTTTTGGAATGTGGGAGGAAACCGGAGTACCCGGAGAAAAGCCACACAGAGATGCCCGAGCAGAGAATCGAACCCAGGTCTCCAAAGCTGTGTTGCCTGTACGCTAACCACTCATCCACTGCGCGTCCCCATTTTATGGTAAGTGTACGATATGGTACAAGACTTGTTGTGTTATTAATGTACTGCGTGAGTCCAACTGTGTTTTTCTCCTCAGGTTTGTCTCATTTCTTGAAACAGAAATGACGTTCTCCAAACTCAAAATCTTTGGCCAATTCTGCACCACACCACAGCTCACTTAACAAAAGCTTATACAGGGTCTGGCAAAATCATCTGACACATTTGTGGCTTCAATAAAAGGCAAATAAAGTCTAGAAACAAAAAGTGTTTTATTTTGGAAAAGTACATATAATGCCATTTTGCTTTGTTTCTTTATAACGCCATTGTCTAGAACCAGGCTGCACGGTGGTCGAGTGGTTAGCGCTCAAACCTCACAGCTAGGAGACCAGGGTTCGATCCCACCCTCGGCCATCTCTGTGTGGAGTTTGCATGTTCTCCCCGTGCATGCGTGGGTTTTCTCCGGGTACTCCGGTTTCCTCCCACATTCCAAAAACATGCTAGGTTAATTGGCCACTCCAAATTGTCCATAGGTATGAATGTGAGTGTGAATGGTTGTTTGTCTATATGTGCCCTGGGATTGGCTGGCCACCAGTCCAGGGTGTACCCCGCCTCTCGCCTGAAGACAGCTGGGATAGGCTCCCGCAACCCCCACGACCCTCGTGAGGAAAAGCGGTAGAAAATGCATGAATGAATGAATGTCTAGAACCAATCATGACGGTTACTATGGTACCCATTATGTCATCGTATGGTCATAATACCTCGTACTTCGGTACGTGACAAAAAAGAAAAAAAGAAAAAATGAATTAAATTTTTTTTTTAATTATAATAAAATCAATTAAAAAAAACTTAAATTGTATTAGAAAGCAGGAAGTGAACAAATGTAACAGTTAGTGATTGTAAAAGTACCAGATGGAGGGGTAGGATTTAATAAGCTTTGCTTCTTCCTACTCCTTTTGGACATGTGGAACTGGGAACTGATTATGGGATGCACTCAATTGGGATCTGATGCATGTTCAAATGAAATTAAACCATTACCATTACCATTACCATTACCATTACCATTATTTTTGGTTTCTTTTCCAGTCGCTACCATGAATTGGACTGGTGAGCATAGCGCTTTCATTGTGGAAACGTTAATCAAAACAAACCAATCTGTAACTGCAACACAACCAGCGTTGCGTTTGCACTTCCCTGATTGTTTCCTGGGGTGGGCTAAGCATTGATTTATTGATTTGAAAGATAATGTACACGTCACTGTGTATTGGGTACCCCACTGTATCGATGAAGAGGCGTCCATCAAGTCAGCTGTGGTTGACTTTGCAGGTTTCTGTGATATTTTGTCAACACGGGGAGTTGTAAAATGTAAAGTAAAATGTGCATTTTCTGAGTGCGGACATAGGTTGGGTGGGCTCGATGTGACTTTTTCACCCAACAAGCATAAAAGTCAACAAGCACCCATCTGTTCCTGTTTAGCGCACGGTGGGTTTTTGTGCAACGGCAAAGCCAAAGCCGCATTGTTTGAAGTGAAGTTGTCAAGGTTACTGTTGTCATGCCAATCTACATGGACATCTAATGCTACCCAACGCTGCCTCGGGCTTTTGAAGTGAGGATCCAACACAGAGCAGCCCCAACCAATCACGGTGATGCTTTTAAAAGCACCGGTCTGTCACAGCGCATTTCACCGCATTTGTGTGCCGTGCTGTATTGACGTGTGGAGTGTGAAAAAATGTCATAGCAGAAACCTGAAACACACCCCAAGCAATGTCAAAATTTATAAAATGTCTTCAATATGCTAATGAAGGCTCGGTAAGGAGCGATCTCGGCTTCAGTGGCACACTGGAAAAAGACAAAATCTCATCCCTGACCCGGAGATGGCGCGCCAGCCACCCCTTCCCCGGGGATAACAACTGCTGGTTCACTGTTGGTGAACTGATCCAGCTCGCGCTGAGGATCACGGCCCAGTGAAGCCAGCAGGACCGCATCATCTGCAAAAAGCAGAAACCCAATCCTGCAGCCAGCGACCCTCAAATCCCCTCAAAAATCCACTTCGCTACCACCAAAAGTTCCATCTTATAACATTTTCTACAATCACATGTATGACTATGACATATCAGCTGTATGACACACGTCATGCAACTAAATGGGGACATCCATGTGGCTCCACAGAAAAGTCAGTGTAGCATGTATGTGGCTTATATGATGTCTATTCTCATACACGCGTGTTGTGCTGTATATGTCCATGCTGCAGGCTCTATGTCTCAGACATGGCAGCTGCTCCACTTAGTTATGACTCATAATACTGTACCTTGGAAGGCCACATATGTACATTGGCAATGCTAATCTTTGTATTAAACGCTTATATCATGTGACACAAGTCAATTAAATACATTTGAAAACAAAGTCAACACGTGGCAATACAATACAATACAATACTACCTACAGTATGTGCAATACTACCTAGCGCAGGGGTGCTCACACTTTTTCAGCATGCGAGCTACTTTTAAAATGAGCGAGTCAAAATGATCTACCCACTACAAAAATGCAAAACATCTATTTATTTTCAAATGTATTGAGGATTATTTGTACGTACAATGTATGTTGATGTACCTTACATAACCAAATGAGCCAATATTGCAAAACACACATAATTAACTATTAACATTTTTTGTAATTACCTGAGTTTACTTTGATGACTTGCACTGAATTGAACCAGCCAGGGATGCATAGTCCGGACAGTAGCTGCTGATAGCCAGCCTCAAGCACACTTCCAAATGTTTATCAGTCATGGATAATATCCGTATCACAATATCCGTATAATATTCCATATCCGTATGGAAGTGATATGTTTTTTGCCTTTTTACTTGGTCCAGCTCCTTCACTCATTTTAGTGACCATAAACTTTAGCGAGGGCTCAAAATCTCGCAATTCGCCGACTAGCTTAGCACTTTGCATCGTTGTTTACGCATGAGCGGTGACCTAAAGGTCAAAATTCAGTTGTCATCTGACTGGTTGTCCTGTATGTCAATCAAGTAACGGGGATGGATGATAGGCTGACATCGTAAGTTCTTGTTTGATTTGATTGGTCGCCCGAAGGGCAACATTCAGTTGTCATCTGAATGGCTGCCCTGTATATCAATCAAGTGACGGCATTGATGCTAGGATGATATTTTTTTAATGTCACGCCGCGATCGGCCAGCGATCGACCAGTACCACCTCCGCGGTCGACCGGTAGCTCGCGATCGACTTAATGAGCACCCCTGACCTAGCGTATGTGAGAGTGGATAGCAGTCTGGCATCCTGGGTCCCTATGAGTGGAGTTTGCGGCTTTCGGCTGTGCTTGTGTCTCTCTGGGTACATCAGAGATGATTTGAATTGCGTTATGTGAAAGAGTAAATCAAGTTACTATTGGTGAATGAATACACGCTTGGATTTTCACAGCTTCACTCTGTCGTGGTTTTTAAAAAATACAGTATATCAAAAGGAATAATTGATGTTTTGCGCTTGAAGACAGCCAATTATTACCTGTAAAAGTACACATACAGTATATAGACAGCATGTGTGAGTCAATATTATGTCTTGTTTATGTCTTATATTATCTTCCTTTGTTTACTATATAATAATAATAATAATAATAGGAGTGTAAAAGTCACTGTAGGGATGTTATTTCCTGTTTTGAGTGCTCTATTAATGGTAAAAAACGGTTCACCTTTCACAGAGTTTCTGTTTGCCTTAATTTTTTTCTAAGAGCTTTTTTTTTTAATGACAGCGTATGAACGCTGGTCCTTTAAAATATTTGCTATGTGCAAGTTGGGGGTCTTGCTGCCCTCTCTCGATCTGTCGACCCCGCCCATTGTCTTCTGTGTCCTGATTAGCTGTACAACATTGTCAATCAATCTCCTTTGCGCCGCCCTGCTTTAACTCCTGTGTCATCGCTAGCTTGGTTGCTCGCGCTCTTTGTATGTTTGCAAGTTTCTCCCCGATACAACATACAATGTCGACGAAACGGAATGCGGCCAAAAGGCAGAAGAGGAAGCTAACCGTCGCACAACGGGATGGACTTGGATCTGCAGTTGGAAGGAGGAAGACTGCAGCAATATGATTTAACAAGGATACAAAAACGCTACAGTACAACGGAACAGCGCCAGGGCAAAAAGGCAGAGTCACAGGAGCAAAATCATCATGTCAATCACTAATCGTGTGTCCAACCTGTGGGTTGATCACTGAAAATCCAACAAAGGTTTGAACTTTTTGGAGTGTTTAAACAAGAAAGATGTGTGGGAAAATGTTGCTAGTCTGACAAAAGTGTATTAAGTGTATGATGAGGGGTTTTACAGCCTTAAAATAAAAGTAGTAGTTGTAAAAAATGTTTTGAGCACTATTTTGGGAACCCAGCCGCCATGATAAAAAAACGGAACACCATATTTAGCGTTGTAAATAGCTTATGTATGGGCTACACAAGCTCGTTAGAATCGTTAAATGAATCCATGCAGCGAAAAACTATTTTGTAGATGAATCCATGACAATAAATAATCCAGCCCTATTCAACACATCACATGAACAAACTGTAACGGAATTCCTAAAACATGCCGATTACTCCAAATAAACCCTGCTACTTCCTACATCTTTCCGTAGGAAATACTACTGAACCAATACTGACATATGTGAGTCTATGTTATGTCTTATTTATGTCTTCTAATATGTCTTATGTTGTATTATTATGTCTGTGCTGAGTAATAGGAGTCTAAAGGTGACTATAGGGGTGCTACTTTATGTCTAGAGGGCTCTAAATTTCTTTCTTTTTAAAAAAATATTTTTAGAAGGCTGTAAAAAGGTTTTCTATCCTCCAACTACCAAAATATTCCATTCATAAATAGGGAATTCAACAATGAATATTTCAGCTAATTTTACTAGGCATGTCTCATATTGTTTTTTTGGACGATAACCGATAACGATAACATATGTGTTCATTACAACAACACATATGTCTATAACCGTATTGTACCTTTTCTTGGCCTACATAAAGCATAAAATGAAGCATAAAAAAGGCCAGATGAATAAGACATTCAGAAGACACATTCAAAGACGTAATGTGTCGTGTTCTACACTGATCACATAATGAGTAAGTAGCCACCACAGGAAGTATGCTGTCCACAAAAAACAACAAGGAAGTCTCCCAATATGTGAGTCTATGTTATGTCTTATTTATGTCTTCTAATATGTCTTATGTTGTATTATTATGTCTACGGTACTGAGTAATAGGAGTCTAAATGTGACTATAGGGGTGCTACTTCATGTCTAGAGGGCTCTAATAATTTCTTTTTTTTATTTTTACATGTCTGTAAAAAGGTTTTCTATCCTCCAACCACCAAAATATTCCATTCATAAATAGGGAATTCAACAATGACTATTTCAGCTACTTTTACTAGGCATGTCTCATATTGTTTTTTTTTTTGACAACTGATAACGATAACATGTGTTCATTACAACAACATATATGTCTATAACCATATTGTACCTATTCTAGGCCTAAATAAAGCATAAAATGAAGCATAAAAAGGCCAATAGGAGTCAAAAGGTGACTATAGGGGTGCTACTTCATGTCTAGCGGGCTCTACTAATTTCTTTCTTTTTAAAAATGTTCTTAGAAGGCTGTAAAAAGGTTTTCTATCCTCTAACTACCAAAATATTCCATTCATAAATAGGGAATTCAACAGTCTGGTGTTGAATCAGTGATAATAATAATCAATCAATAATCCAGGGATTATTATACTCTCACGTAACTTTGTTAAGCATCCCTTCATCTTTGTTAAACATTATTATCTTGAACATTAGCACAGCTGCGTGCAATGAAAACTAAAGACAAAAATGTTATGAGCATATAGACTGACTGTAAATGTAAATACATTTGAGGCGCATTTAGGTTAAAAAAGGTTGTGTTCTGCAATTGTTATTATTCCGAGTACCCCAATGTTGTGACGGTAGTTTTCCATACTTGTGTAAATCTATGTCCACATGTATGTGGCTTTTCCAACACAGGTACGATGGTGTACCAGTTTTATCACACAGGGAACAGGAAGTGCGCCTTGTGTCAAACACATAAAAATAAAAAATAAAAAACAAGCTGTGGGTGGTAAGAAGAACAAAGAACAACAAAGGGAGTACGAAAACACTTCCAGTGACGAGTCCCCTCTCATTAGTTGGATACACGGTGCAAGCAATATGTTAGTCCAGAAAAAGATGCAATGCAGTGAACTCACCATGCTGTCATAATGAATGAGCTCCAGCTCGTAGTCTGGCAGGATATCCGTCCTTTGGTTGACCAGAGCCAGGGCCATCTTAGCGGCAGGGAGGCAGGCTTGGCCTCCGGGCCAGCCTCCGCTCATCGGGAACAGAGCGCCGATGTAGAGCTTCTTCTTGCCTAGAGCTGGACAAGAGCAGGACAGGAGCACAGTGAGTGTCAGGGTCAGAGCCAAACCCAGGGCGGACCCTCTGTGAGGGTTGATACGGTCCAGCGGAGCCATGCTGGCTGCCGGTCTCAGAGGTACTGGATCAAGTAGAGTTTATTCCGACGGAACGTCTGCAGTCTTTGGTGTGTAAGTGAGGAGGATTTAATTTCCATCAACACTCGCAGAACAATACAATGAGATGACTTCTTGAAAGAACATCCAGTACAAGTTCATCAATGCTTCAATGGACCAGAAAGGAGCAGCAGGGAGTTAGTCCAGGCCAACAGAACTTCCAAATGTTCCCTTCAGTTGTACTTGGAGTGGTCTTAGCGTATTGTCCAGGGAGTAAAACTCCAACAAGTCCAGGCTGTTTCTAAGAACGGCAGCTTCCGCTACTGCGAGTGAAGCCTGACAGAGTCTGATTTCAGTGTGAAGCACTCGGTATCCATCCGTCAGCCCGCCTACGTCCCTGCTCTACGCTCCCAAGACACTAAGACACTGGAGCTCTGGAGCTCTGGAGCTCCGCAGCACGCAAGCACCGTCTGTTGGCTATCATCCGGTGGCGCAAAACAGGACAAGCTGACTGGCGAGAAAAGGATTCGAGATGGAAAAGTATCCCAAATGTGGACCCGCAGACGGAGGAAGAAGAGAGGAGGTTGGCTGCTGACGGCAGACTGAGGCTGACTGCAGCAGCACATCAGCGGCGTGTGGAAAAGGGTGGGAGGAGGAAGAGGAGGAGGAGTAGGAGGAGGAGGAGGCTGTTCTCTGTTTCACAAACCACTTTAAATTTGCAATCCCATAGCACGGCTCGCTCGTTTATCTTCCACAACATCCTCTCCAAAACCGCCCCGTTTGCTCTCTTGCTGTACGCCCCCCCCCCCCCGTGCCTTCATCAGCTAGCCTGACACTTTCACTTTCAAGTCCAACAAATTCACCTCGTTAATCAAATCGTCATCTAGAGGTCATCTGAGCAAAAGGCAGTTTTTTTCAAGCTCGGTAAGACCACCGCTGGCGGCCATAGCTACACCAAGCCCCCGACCACCCTGACCTGTTGCCATCACATCACACAAGGATATTCTGACATAGTACTAGCTCATAATTCTAACATAGCTAATAATTCTAGCATAGCTAATAATTCTAACATAGCTAATAATTTCAACATAGCTAATAAATCCAACATGGCTGATAATTCTAACATAGCTGATAATTCTAACATGGCTAATAATTTCAACATAGCTAATAATTCTAGCATAGCTAATAATTCTAACATAGCTAATAAATCCAACATGGCTGATAATTCTAACATGGCTAATAATTCTAGCATAGCTAATAATTCTAACGTCACTAATAATTCCAACATAGCTAATAATTCTCACGTAGCTAATAATTCTAACATAGCTAATAACTCTAACATAGCTAATAATTCTAACATAGCTGATAATTCTAACATAGCTAATAATTCTAACATAGCTAATAATTCTAACATAGCTAATAATTCTAACATAGCTGATAATTCTAACATAGCTAATAATTCTAACATAGCTGATAATTCTAACATAGCTAATAATTCTAACATAGCTGATAATTCTAACATAGCTAATAATTCTAACATAGCTGATAATTCTAACATAGCTAATAATTCTAACATAGCTAATAATTCTAACATAGCTAATAATTCTAACATAGCTAATAATTCTAACATAGCGAATAATTCTAACATAGCTAATAATTCTAACATAGCTGATAATTCCAACATAGCTGATAATTCTAACATACCTAATAATTCCAACATAGCTAATAATTCTAACATACCTAATAATTCTAACATAATTATTAAATTCACAATGCAGCATGAACAGCTACTAGCTATGGTAGCTAGTAGCTATGGTAGCTAGTAGCTACCGTAGCTACTAGATAGTAGCTAGTAGCTACCATAGCTAGTAGCTACAATAGCTAGTAGCTACCGTAGCTACTAGATAGGAGCTAGTATTCTAGTTCTAACATAGCTAATAATTCTAATGTAGCTAATAATTCTAACATAGCTAATAATTCTAACATAGCTAATAATTCCAACATAGCTGATCATTCTAACATCGCTAATAATTCTAACGTAGCTAATAATTCTAACATAGCTAATAATTCTAACGTAGATAATAATTCTAACATTGCCAATAATTCTAACGTAAGTAATAATTCTAACATAGCTGATAATTCTAACATAGCTGATAATTCTAACATAGCTAATAATTCTAACATAGCTAATATTTCTAATATAGGTAATATTTCTAACATAGCTAAAATTCTAACATAGCTAATAATTCTAACATAGCTAATAATTCTAATGTAGCTAATAATTCTAACATAATTATTAAATTCACAATGCAGCATGAACAGCTACTAGCTATGGTAGCTAGTAGCTACCGTAGCTACTAGATAGTAGTGAGTAGCTACCATAGCTAGTAGCTACCATAGCTAGTAGCTACCGTAGCTACGAGATACCATAGCTACTAGATAGTAGCTAGTATTCTAGTTCTAACATACCTAATAACTCTAACATAGCTAATAATTCTAACATAGCTGATAATTCTAACATAGCTAATAATTCTAACATAGCGAATAATTCTAACATAGCTAATAATTCTAACATAGCTAATAATTCCAACATAGCTGATAATTCTAACATACCTAATAATTCCAACATAGCTAATGATTCTAACATACCTAATAATTCTAACATAATTATTAAATTCACAATGCAGCATGAACAGCTACTAGCTATGGTAGCTAGTAGCTATGGTAGCTAGTAGCTACCGTAGCTACTAGATAGTAGCTAGTAGCTACCATAGCTAGTAGCTACAATAGCTAGTAGCTACCGTAGCTACTAGATAGGAGCTAGTATTCT
This sequence comes from Doryrhamphus excisus, assembly GCF_030265055.1. Lineage (NCBI taxonomy): Eukaryota > Metazoa > Chordata > Actinopteri > Syngnathiformes > Syngnathidae > Doryrhamphus > Doryrhamphus excisus. The sequence goes on along the minus strand of NC_080479.1, from coordinate 5,392,429 downwards.
AGTTCTAACATAGCTAATAATTCTAATGTAGCTAATAATTCTAACATAGCTAATAATTCTAACATAGCTAATAATTCCAACATAGCTGATCATTCTAACATCGCTAATAATTCTAACGTAGCTAATAATTCTAACATAGCTAATAATTCTAACGTAGATAATAATTCTAACATTGCCAATAATTCTAACGTAAGTAATAATTCTAACATAGCTGATAATTCTAACATAGCTGATAATTCTAACATAGCTAATAATTCTAACATAGCTAATATTTCTAATATAGGTAATATTTCTAACATAGCTAAAATTCTAACATAGCTAATAATTCTAACATAGCTAATAATTCTAATGTAGCTAATAATTCTAACATAATTATTAAATTCACAATGCAGCATGAACAGCTACTAGCTATGGTAGCTAGTAGCTACCGTAGCTACTAGATAGTAGTGAGTAGCTACCATAGCTAGTAGCTACCATAGCTAGTAGCTACCGTAGCTACGAGATACCATAGCTACTAGATAGTAGCTAGTATTCTAGTTCTAACATACCTAATAACTCTAACATAGCTAATAATTCTAACATAGCTGATAATTCTAACATAGCTAATAATTCTAACATAGCTGATAATTCTAACATAGCTAATAATTCTAACATAGCGAATAATTCTAACATAGCTGATAATTCTAACATACCTAATAATTCCAACATAGCTAATGATTCTAACATACCTAATAATTCTAACATAATTATTAAATTCACAATGCAGCATGAACAGCTACTAGCTATGGTAGCTAGTAGCTATGGTAGCTAGTAGCTACCGTAGCTACTAGATAGTAGCTAGTAGCTACCATAGCTAGTAGCTACAATAGCTAGTAGCTACCGTAGCTACTAGATACCGTAGCTACTAGATAGGAGCTAGTATTCTAGTTCTAACATAGCTAATAATTCTAATGTAGCTAATAATTCTAACATAGCTAATAATTCTAACATAGCTAATAATTCCAACATAGCTGATCATTCTAACATCGCTAATAATTCTAACGTAGCTAATAATTCTAACATAGCTAATAATTCTAACGTAGATAATTCTAACATTGCCAATAATTCTAACGTAAGTAATAATTCTAACATAGCTGATAATTCTAACATAGCTGATAATTCTAACATAGCTAATAATTCTAACATAGCTAATATTTCTAATATAGGTAATATTTCTAACATAGCTAAAATTCTAACATAGCTAATAATTCTAACATAGCTAATAATTCTAATGTAGCTAATAATTCTAACATAATTATTAAATTCACAATGCAGCATGAACAGCTACTAGCTATGGTAGCTAGTAGCTACCGTAGCTACTAGATAGTAGCGAGTAGCTACCATAGCTAGTAGCTACCATAGCTAGTAGCTACCGTAGCTACGAGATACCATAGCTACTAGATAGTAGCTAGTATTCTAGTTCTAACATACCTAATAATTCTAACGTAGCTAATAATTCTAACATAGCTAATAATTCTAACATAGCTAATAATTCTAACATAGCTAATAATTCTAACATAGCTGATCATTCTAACATAGCTAATAATTCTAACATAGCTAATAATTCTAACATAGCTAATAATTCTAACATAGCTAATAATTCCAACATAGCTGATCATTCTAACATAGCTAATAATTCTAACGTAGCTAATAATTCTAACATAGCTGATAATTCTAACATAGCTAATAATTCTAACATAGCTAATAATTCTAACATAGCTAATAATTCTAACATACCTAATAATTCTAAAATAGCTGATAATTCTTACATAGCTGATCATTCTAACATAGCTAATAATTCTAACGTAGCTAATAATTCTAACATAGCTAATAATTCTAACGTAGCTAATAATTCTAACATAGCTAATAATTCTAACGTAGATAATAATTCTAACATAGCTGATAATTCTAACATAGCTAATAATTCTAACATAGCTAATATTTCTAATATAGGTAATATTTCTAACATAGCTAAAATTCTAACATAGCTAATAATTCTAACGTAGCTAATAATTCTAACGCAGCTAATAATTCTAACATAGCTAATAATTCTAACATAATTATTAAATTCACAATGCAGCATGAACAGCTACTAGCTATGGTACCACCATGTAGCTAGTAGCTATCATAGCTAGTAGCTACGGTAGCTACTAGATAGTAGCTAGTAGCAACCATAGCTAGTAGCAACCATAGCTAGTAGCAACCATAGCTAGTAGCTACCATAGCTACTAGATATCGTAGCTACTAGATAGTAGCTAGTATTATAGTTCTAACATAGCTAATAATTCTAACATAGCTAATAATTCTAACATAGCTAATAATTCTAACATAATTATTAAATTCACAATGCAGCATGAAAAGCTACTAGCTATGGTACCACCATGTAGCTAGTAACTAGTCGTAGCTAGTAGCTACCGTAGCTACTAGATAGTAGCTAGTAACTACCATAGCTAGTAGCTATCATAGCTATCGTAGCTAGTAGCTATTGTAGCCAGTAGCTACCATATGTAGCTACTAGCTATTGTAGCCAGTAGCTACCGTATGTAGCTAGTAGATAATATCTAGTAGCGCACAGACAGATGCACCATGAACAGCTACTAGCTATGGTACCACTACGTAGCTAGTAGCTATGGTAGCTAGTAGCTATGGTAGCTACTAGCTACCATAGCTACTAGATAGTAGCTAGTAGCTACCGTAGCTACTGGCTATCGTAGCTACTGGCTATTGTAGCCAGTAGCTACCGTATGTAGCTAGTAGATAGTATCTAGTAGCGCACAGACAGATGCACCATGAACAGCTACTAGCTATGGTACCACTACATAGCTAATAGCTACCGTAGCTACTAGATAGTAGCTACCATAGCTAGTAGCTATCGTAGCTAGTAGCTACTGTAGCTACCATAGCTAGTAGCTAGTAGCTACCATAGCTCGTAGCTACCGTAGCTAGTATCGATCGTAGGTACTAGCTATTGTAGCCAGTAGCTACAGTATGTATAGCTAGTAGATAGTATCTAGTAGCGCACAGACAGATGCAGAATGAACACTCTTGTCATCCAGCCTGTGTCGCAGAGAGACGAACAGACATGCATACATACGTGTGTATCAATTTATATTGTATTTATATTTGTACCCTTTCCACCTCATTCTCATTATTTACTTCTACTTGCTTGTATTTACTACTCCTCTTTATTTCCAGCTGCCTCGGCTCCGATGATGGTTTGCTTCTGTCTGGTGCTTGGTCGTGTTCTCATGCGGGTCGATACGGAGCTCTTCTTTGCTACACAGTTTGTTCAAATGCTCTCCAAGGACATGACTTACAAAGTGCTGGAAGGGGGATGTTCTTGGAGTTCAATCGAGAGTTTTTACTGACTATGTACATGTTTGCAGTACAGTAATGTTTGCCAATGTATTATTATTATTATTATAATTATAGTACAGCCATCCCTTGTGAATATGGAGTAGGATTCATTCATTCATTCAACTAATTATGACGATTTCCACTCTCCTTTGGTAGCGAGCTAGCAGTTGGCTACATTGTGATAGCATCGCCATCTCCAGCTGGACACACTAGCTTTCAGGTGCACAACTAGTGTTGTGAAGACAAGCTTTAAGTATTATGATGATATAAGAACAACATCGGGAAGTGACACTTTCAAAAAAAGTCCGTCTTGATGATGATGATGATGATGATGGATGATTGGTGATTGCCATGAACGTGATAACCACTTCCCGCCAGCAAGGCGTGTAAACAAAAATGTCAAAAAGTGGAATGAGATTGAAAGAGGTTGTCAACAATTGAAGACATATTTTATGGACTATTGTTCATTGTCCCCAAATCAAAAGTAAACACAAGATGTGTCGCATATCTGATCAGGTACAGATATATGCAAGTGCCAGCAAGACTCCCATTCCAATGGTTTTCAAAATAACCGTGGTCAATAATAATATATAGAATATATATATAATAATAATATATATTAGGGATTTCTAATTGTTATCAGTACCGATAATTATCAGACCGAAAATGTGATATCGGTCCATATCAGTAGCAGATTTTTTCCAAATGTTCCAAATGTCATGTTATGATCAAGTGGTTAGCGCAGGGGCCGCACAGCTAGGAGACCTGAGTTCAACTCCACCCTCGGCCATCTCTGTGTGGAGTTTGCATGTTCTCCCCGTGCCATCGTGGCTTTTCTCCGGGTACTCCGGTTTCCTCCCACATTCCAAAAACATGCTAGGTTAATTAGCGACTCCAAATTGTCCATAGGTATGAATGTGAGTGTGAATGGTTGTTTGTCTATATGTGCCCTGGGATTGGCTGGCCACCAGTCCAGCTGGGATAGGCTCCAGCACCCCCGCGATCCTCGTGAGGATAAGCGGTAGAAAATGAATGAATGAATGTCATGTTACACATATCAATATCGGCTGATATCGGTATCAAAAATTGACAGTCGGACAAATTTGGCGACACTCTGCGCCAGTGGTGTGTCGGTCATGATCGAATGGGTCAAAAGAACTCCTGAACGGAATGAACAAGGTCACCACCCCTGTTCAGTTGCAAATGCTTTCTTTTGGTTGCCCTTTTACAGGGCGGGACTATCTGCGTGCTTGCCTGTCTTATCCTATCGTTGCCTCGCCCTGTGGGTGGGTGGGGTTAGCTGACTGAAAGAACGAGACCGAGAGAGTGACCGACACGGTCGGTGACCTCGTTCAGGCCGTTCACAAAAAAGAACTACTTATTTTGACACGTTCGTTCATGACCGACACACCTCTAGTCATCACGTGTTGTTGCGCTGTTGAGTCGGAACCAACGTGAACATGAGTAAACGGACTGACTCGACACGGCTGACCGGGTCTATGCACAGGGGGAGATCACAGGCTAACCACCAATTGAACGGATCTTTTTACGGAATGAAGCAGAATGATCGGGTTCACTGAAATGAAGGGTTTTGCCCACCACTACTCGGCGCCACAGCAAATTGCATTGGCGTGAACTGGCACTAACTGGCGCCGGCCCAGTCAACTCCTAGCATAAGGGGCGACACAAAGGGACCTGGACCATAGGTAATCCCAATTCCGCACCCCAAAGGCTGAGAAGCACCATCAGCACCTGGCCTTCAGTGTGGCTGTTGACAGAAGTAGCGTAAGATCCTGAACTAAATCCATCCAGGAAAGAACATTGGACACTTTTTGAAGTCATACTGTAAGTACGTTCCGATACTGTAAGTACACGTTAAGGTCAATGTACTTGTTAACCCTTGTATTATGTTACGGGTCAATTTGACCCGTTTCAGTTTTTGTGTTGACCAAAGTACTGGTTATCCTTTCTTTTTCTTCATGAAATTTTGTGACTTTTCCTCATCTAGGGTCATGAACACAAAAACTGAAATGGGTCAAATTGACCCGTAACATAATACAAGGTTAACGCTAGCATAACTAGCATGATTTGTTATCATGCTAGCATAACTAGCATAACAAATGCTAATGCTAGCATAACAAATCATGCTAGCATAACAAGCATGATTTGTTATCATGCTAGCATAACTAGCATGATTTGTTATCATGCTAGCATAACTAGCATGATTTGTTAACAAATCATGCTAGTTAACCTTGTATTATGTTACGGGTCAATTTGACCCGTTTCAGTTTTTGTGTTCATGACCCTAGATGAGGAAAAGTCACAAAATTTCATGAAGAAAAAGAAAGGATAACCAGTACTTTGGTCAAAACAAAAACTGAAACGGGTCAAATTGACCCGTAACATAATACAAGGGTTAATGCCTGTTCACAGCATGTGTACCAAACGATAAAGCAAATGTGTTTTGTGTGAACTTTTTTTGCTTTCTAGAAGCGATTGACAAAATAATGATGCTAACCAAGGTTCCACTGTACACTGTTCTACTGTACAAAAATGTCCAGTCATTTCCAATGGGAATGTTCACATGGAATAATGTAGAATCACATAAAATGTGGAGATATTTTTAGGAACGGGTAAAGGAATGTAGGAGTAGCTGAGTGTCAAAGGATTGGGTGGGCTAAAAATAAAAAGAAGAATTTAGCAGCAGAACAACACGCTGTGCATACGTGTGAATCCCCAACCTTTAGTAAAGACGCCCGTGATGGAAATGATGAAAGTGCAGCTGCTGTTCAGTGAATAGAATATAGAGCCCATGTCGGTTCGCTCCTCCAATACTGTTCAATGTTCTTCCTCGCTGATGCGTACGTAGTAGAGGTCTACGGGCTATAACCTCCGCGGGGAATTGATTTGTCGGCGAGTAAGCACAGATACAGATTGTTTTTTTCTGTGATTATCGCTTTCTCACTTCAAGGAGAGCCTTAGTCATTTAAAACGATATCTCACGCCAGATTGTTACAGAGGCATGAAAGGTCTAAATCGCCCCATGTTTTTTCAAACTGTGAGGGATAATATGTCTCTGTTTGGGGGAGTTTGGGGGGGCCTTAACATGCATGAAAACCCACTAAATATTACAAGCGTGTCAGTCCTGATGATAAATTAGATATTTCATTTGTCCCAAACACAAAGCACCCAAACGCATCTCTCATTAGAGGATGAACAACAAAGTCTGAAGAATCATTCATTCATTCATTTTCGGGTCGCGGGTGGTGCTGGAGCCTATCCCAGATGTCTCCGGGCGAGAGGCGGGGTACACCCTGGACTGGTGGCCAGCCAATCACATATAGACAAACAACCATTCACACTCACATTCATACCTATGGACAATTTGGAGTGGCCAATTAACCTAGCATGTTTTTGGAATGTGTTAATGTTCTTACAAAGAACACTAAACTCATCACACACCAACTTAACACTCAAAAGGTATAATTATGAAACCAGCTCAGCTCATTCATTTTCTACCGCTTTTTCCTCACGAGGGTCACAGGGGTGCTGGAGCCTATCCCAGCTGGACTGGTGGCCAGCCAATCCCAGGGCACATATAGACAAACAACCATTCACACTCACATTCATACCTATGGACAATTTGGAGTGGCTAATTAACCTAGCATGTTTTTGGAATGTGGGAGGAAACCGGAGTACCCGGACAAAACCCACGCATGCACGGGGAGAACATGCAAACTCTACACAGAGATGCCCGAGGGTGGAATTGAACCCTGGTCTCCTAGCTGTGAGGTCTGCGCGCTAACCACTCGACCACCGTGCAGCCAGTCTGAAGAATCCATAAATAAATAAGCAGGGATTTGGTTTGTATTACATGGCGGCAGCCATTTTGGAGCAAAACACGGGGATCGTACTTTGTTAGCATCTTATTAGCTTGCTAATACATGGAAACAGGAAGCAGCAGAAATGCAACTGGAATAGGTGCAGATTCTGGAAAATGTAGAAGTTTTCTTTGAGAGCTATTGTGTGTAGCTGCTCTATAGGAGTCCGCAACTCAATACAAAGGGTTGAAAAATGAGCATAATAAGTCACCTTATTATTATACAAATAAACATGGTGTCATAATGTGGTGTCCGAAGGCCAAAACAGTTCATGGGGGGGACTTCAGTTGGCCCAGTCTAGGCACATTTATTTAGCTTGGCAGAGAAACACTAAAAATAAAAAAAAATAAAAAAAAAAAAAATAAAAATAAAAAGGTATTCATTCACATGACTGAAATCTAGTACTGCAGCCCCCCCCCTGCCACACATCCCCAGCCGCTCCTCTTCTAGGGCTCCCAATGTGGCCAGAATGTCCCACTTTGGTCCATAGGTTAGTCTACAAAACACATCTAATCATGAAAGTCTAAAACTGGATTTCAACACCATCATCTGATGCCACCCCACTGCTACTACAACTCTCCATAAAACATATTTCCCTACCCCAAATACCCATCCAACCTTACAACCCCTCCCCCCATCCCCAGTACATGGTATGGTCTGCAGACCACATCGATGCACGGACCTCCGCCTCTGCTCTTTCCCGCTTCAGTCGCTGTTTTAGCGGCTAGCTTGATAGCTCTGTCCAGCACTCGGCTGTTTAATAATAATAAGAATAATGCATTTTATTTGTAAGAAGCCCAAGGACACTGTACATAGTACATAGTACATAGTACATAGTTCATAGTACATAGTACATAGACCCAGTTAAAAGCCATGCACACATTGAAAGGAAAAAAATGTCATGATCAATTATAGAGATGGATTTAGTGTGGATTGGAAACGAGGAAGAGTCTCCTGATGTTGCTGGGGGAGAGCTAGAGTTAGAATTCAGTTCTAGATGTGACCAGGAGCCAATGGAGATGCTGCAGGATGGGGGGGGTGATGTGACAAGAAGGGGTTCTGGTGATGATGCGGGCGGTGGAACTCTGGACCATTTGAAGCTCATGGTCCAAGGACAAAGTTGCAGAAATCCATACGGGAGGTTTAGTCATTTCTCTGAAAATGATGATATAGCAGCCCAAAAGTATCTTAGGTGGTTTTATTCGCTAAAGATTGCACAAGAACTCATTCAATGTCATCTAAAAGCTTTAAGGTAGCGATGTGGCGAGTGGGCGTGGCCGACAGCAGCCCCGGTCTCTGTCTCGTTCTCATAGACACAATCTGGTCCATGGTCTCGTGTCATGAGCTGAGCGTCTAGTCCAGGGGTGGGCAAACTACGGCCCGGGGGCCACATCCGGCCCGCCAAGTGTTAGAATACGGCCCGCCCGTTCTTTCCAAAGTATTTCATTTAAACTTAATGGGGTGACAGGGCCTTCTCCATTGCTGCCCCCACCCTACTGGAACTCTTTGCCCCATTCGCTGCGTGTTTGCCCTGACCTTCCCAGTCTCAAAAAACAACTAAAAACCCACCTCTTTAAATCTGTTTTTAATGTCTAACTTTTTATACTGGCGGCACAGGGTCGTGTGGTTAGCGCGCAGACCTCACAGCTAGGAGACCAGGGTTCAATTCCACCCTCGGCCATCTCTGTGTGGAGTTTGCATGTTCTCCCCGTGCATGCGTGGGTTTTCTCCGGGTACTCCGGTTTCCTCCCACATTCCAAAAACATGCTAGGTTAATTGGAGACTCCTAATTGTCCATAGGTATGAATGTGAGTGTGAATGGTTGTTTGTCTATACGTATGTGCCCTGGGATTGGCTGGCCACCAGTCCAGGGTGTACCCCGCCTCTCGCCCCAAGACAGCTGGGATAGGCTCCAGCACCCCCCGCGACCCTCGTGAGGAAAAGCGGTAGAAAACGAATGAATGAATGATGAATGAATTTTATACTTGACTGCTGTGCCCCGCTTTTACCCATGTTTTAACTGCGTATAAACGAATGAATGTTGTATTTTAATGTATCTTTTACTCTGTTTACTTGCTTTTATTCAAGTCCATTTTTCTGTAAAGCGTCTTTGAGTATTTTGAAAAGTGCTATACAAATAAAGTGTATTATTATTATTAATAATATACAACCTGGGATCATGACTTGAGCCAACTTTTTGATGGTTTAAGTAGCTGTTTGATCAATTTTGTTATTTGATGTGGTCTGTTGTTTACAAAAAGCTCCTTGAAAAGGGGACATATAGCAGATTGCATGACATTTTTATAGACACAATAATTCCAGGTGGACTGTTGTATAGTAATGTAATGTATAGTCTGCCCCCCCATCAATTTTGTTAAATCAATGCGGCCCGCGAGTCAAAAAGTTTGCCCACCCCTGGTCTAGTCTCACCCCGACTTGTTCCCTTTCTTCATGACGGACATATTCTGTTTTCCTGCATGTTTGCCTCGGCCGTCATTTTGACATAGCTATTGCTTTTTTTCACCATTGAACTCATTATGGGATGCACTCAATTGGAATCTGATGCATGTTCAAATCAAATAAAACCATTACCATTACCATTACCATTACCATTACCATTACCATTACCATTACAAATTAACCTTCCTCTTATGTTAGCTTTCTGCTATCATCTCTTATGTTAATGGGTGGGTTTTGACCCGTGTATTAAATCAGCTATAAAATACACTAAAAATAATAAGTGACCATCAAATTAGCTTCTCATGTCTTGGTTACCTTCTTAGGCTTCCTCATCCATGAAAATGTTGCTTTTGATACTTTTGGTGTGGGCATGGAGGCCTTTTTTTGTCACTATACCCCTCCATTTCTATTTCCAAAAATGAACCTCAAAAGAATCATATTCATAATTGAAGGTTCTTTTGTTACCTGGCTATTACTGAGGGATATAGAACATATCTCTTAAATCAATTAGTTATTTTCTCATTTTAGTATTAATCACTAAAGAAACATCTATGGCAGGGGTGCTCACACTTTTTCAGCATGCGAGCTACTTTTAAAATGACCGAGTCAAAATGATCTACCCACTACAAAAATGCAAAACATCTATTTATTTTCAAATGTATTGAGGATTATTTGTACGTACAATGTATGTTGATGTACCTTACATAACCAAATGAGCCAATATTGCAAAACACACATAATTAACTATTAACATTTTTTGTAATTACCTGAGTTTACTTTGATGACTTGCACTGAATTGAACCAGCCAGGGATGCATAGTCCGGACAGTAGCTGCTGATAGCCAGCCTCAAGCACACTTCCAAATGTTTATCAGTCATGGATAATATCCCTATCATAATATCTGTATAATATTCCATATCCGTATGGAAGTCATATGTTTTTTGCCTTTTTACTTGGTCCAGTTTTTGCCTTTTTACTTGGTCCAGCTCCTTCACTCATTTTAGTGACCATAAACTTTAGCGAGGGCTTAAAATCTGACGCAATTCGCCGACTAGCTTAGCACTTTGCATCGTTGTTTACGCATGAGCGGTGACCTAAAGGTCAAAATTCAGTTGTCATCTGACTGGTTGTCCTGTATGTCAATCAAGTAACGGGGATGGATGATAGGCTGACATCGTAAGTTCTGCTGCACTTAGAGACGTTGTTTGATTTGATTGGTCGCCCGAAGGGCAACATTCAGTTGTCATCTGAATGGCTGCCCTGTATATCAATCAAGTGACGGCATTGATGCTGGGATGATATTTTTTTAATGTCACGCCGCGATCGACCAGCGATCGACCAGTACCACCTCCGCGATCGACCGGTAGCTCGCGATCGACTTAATGAGCACCCCTGGTCTATGGTGTTCGGGTCAATTTTGACCCATATATGTATATTCAAGAAAAGGTAGAAAAAGTTAGTTTTCAGCAAAATAACTTTAGTTTAAACTGAAATAAAAAAGCAGAAGAGGCATTTTCCTTGGAAAAGGACAAGATGTTCATCCACTGTCATCGTTGCCCTGGTTTGAACATCAGCAGAAGGAGCTGCACCCATTTCTACCAATGGTCCAGATCTTGGTTCACTGTACTTGTTGCCATTGTTTCCATGATCCAAATTGTAAAAGTGAAATCAGCCAATCAAATGAGTGAATTCACCTCACATGTCTGGACCTTGTTTTTCTGCTGGTATACTGGAAAAGCGGTCCAAATGAGAATCCCTGAAGCTTTTGTACACTTTTTGTACACTTATGATTTCAGTTTTGGCTCAAAATATTGCTTTACAGTCATATTATTATAACCGGGTCCAAACCCACCCTAACAATACAGTGGTCATAATTTCAACCAGACCATTTTAAAAATTATTTTTTAGTTTTTATTTTGTTGAAATAGAGTTTCCTGACAAAGTCAAAAATCCTTGATGCAATAAACAAATGTTACGGGATTCTTTTTATACATTAAAATGTAAAACGGGTCGGTGCCGACCCGAACAAAATGAATAAATGAAGGATTCAGAAGACTGTGACTAATGTGTAGTTTTCCACACTGGTCACTAGGTGTCAGTAATGTTGAGTGAGACAATTGAGACACGCCAGACTTCATTGCCGGAACGAAAAGCTTTTGTTGCAAGTTTAAACGAGACACAACAATCCCGAAAGCCACCGGTCTAAATGTCAAGTCTGAACCTCGACATATTTCCCTGTCCGCCTGCCACTCAACTCTCCTAGCGACACGCTGACTTATTTTCTATTCTTATGTTTATTGGGCAAAATTATTGGGTAAAAATTGTGTTTTTCATGTCTACAGGGCTATAATTATGTTAAAAACCATATTTAGAAGGTTTTCTATGCTTTACCAACAGATCCATAAATAAATACTGCAGTATGTAGTAACAACCATTATTATGTTTGACATATTATTCAAAGTAATCCAATTATCTTGTCACAAAGTTAGATTTGAAGGTTTTGGAAGTGAGCAGCACACCAGGCTAGCTCGCTGTGTTTGTATTTGGTGCACAGACAGGAACAATCTGACGCCGCTGTCTGTCAAAAGCAGTCGTCAGGGTTGGCTGCACCGATCTACTTTGGCATGCAGCTTTCAGCGGGGCTCCAGACACAAATGTCAGCCATGGTGATGACAGTATGAAAAAAACAAAAAAAAAAAAAACGAATTAAAGAACCGGGAGAATGCCTCTGACAGCCATAGCAATATGCTGAAAACTGTGAGGTGAATACAATATAGTACCTCGGATATCACGATACCACAGTAATGGAAGGGTACAAACCTGAGTTCATTTAAAAAATCAGAACAAAACAAACAATGTTGTTCTTCACCAGAACATTGGATCAGTTCTCAGGCAGATATCAAACGTGAACTGGAACGTGACTGGCACCAAAGTCTTTGTTGAAACCAAGACCTACTTCCTGGCAACACACTTTGATACAATAGCCAGTTTACCTTTAAATATATGTTATTATGGTAATGGTAATGGTAATGGTAATGGTAATGGTAATGGTAATGGTAATGGTAATGGTAATGGTTTTATTTCATTTGACCATGCATCAGATTCCAATTGAGTGCATCCCATAATCAGTTCCCAGTTCCACATGTCCAAAAGGAGTAGGAAGAAGCAAAGCTTATTAAATCCTACCCCTCCATCTGGTACTTTTCCAATCACTAACTCTTACATTTGTTCACTTCCTGCTTTCCCAATATAGTTTAAGTTTTTTTAATTTTTTTTTTTTTTGTCAAATCAGTTCCCAGTTCCACATGTCCAAAAGGAGTAGGAAGAAGCAAAGCTTATTAAATCCTACCCCTCCATCTGGTACTTTTACAATCACTAACTGTTACATTTGTTCACTTCCTGCTTTCCCAATATAGTTTAAGTTTTTTTTTTTTTTTGTCAAATCAGTTTCCAGTTCCACACGTCCAAAAGGAGTAGGAAGAAGCAAAGCTTATTAAATCCTACCCCTCCATCTGGTACTTTTCCAATCACTAACTCTTACATTTGTTCACTTCCTGCTTTCCCAATATAGTTTAAGTTTTTTTTTTTTTTTTGTCAAATCAGTTTCCAGTTCCACACGTCCAAAAGGAGTAGGAAGAAGCAAAGCTTATTAAATCCTACCCCTCCATCTGGTACTTTTACAATCACTAACTCTTACATTTGTTCACTTCCTGTTTTCCCAATATAGGTTAAGTTTTTTTTATTTTTTTTATTTTTTGTCAAATCAGTTTCCAGTTCCACATGTCCAAAAGGAGTAGGAAGAAGCAAAGCTTATTAAATCCTACCCCTCCATCTGGTACTTTTACAATCACTAACTGTTACATTTGTTCACTTCCTGCTTTCCCAATATAGTTTAAGTTTTTTTTTTTTTTTGTCAAATCAGTTTCCAGTTCCACACGTCCAAAAGGAGTAGGAAGAAGCAAAGCTTATTAAATCCTACCCCTCCATCTGGTACTTTTACAATCACTAACTGTTACATTTGTTCACTTCCTGCTTTCCCAATATAGTTTAAGTTTTTTTTTTTTTTTGTCAAATCAGTTTCCAGTTCCACATGTCCAAAAGGAGTAGGAAGAAGCAAAGCTTATTAAATCCTTCCCCTCCATCTGGTACTTTTACAATCACTAACTGTTACATTTGTTCACTTCCTGCTTTCCCAATATAGTTTAAGTTTTTTTAATTTTTTTTTTTGTCAAATCAGTTCCCAGTTCCACATGTCCAAAAGGAGTAGGAAGAAGCAAAGCTTATTAAATCCTACCCCTCCATCTGGTACTTTTACAATCACTAACTGTTACATTTGTTCACTTCCTGCTTTCCATAATACAGTTTAAGGTGTTTTTTTTAATAATGTACCACGTACCAAAGTACTGGGTGATATGATCATCCAATGCCATAATGGGTACCATAGTGCGTGTCAATATAGTGATATATATAGCACATCATGACTGGTTCAAGACTCTTCATTCTTGGATTTAGCAAACATCAACTGCTTGTATTGTACTTTAAGTCTTTTGTTACTTTGGAGATATCATTGATGTACAAGTTGAACAGTTTCGGCCCCAGTATTGACCCCTGGGGAACTCCGCACGTAATATATGAACTTGGAGATGTGTATTCTTCTCGCTGTACGTATTGCTTCCTGTCAGCTAAGTAGCTTTTGACCCAGTTCAGAACTAAACCTCTCTATTAGGAACAAATGTTATTGGGAATCTCAGACACTCATGTTAGTGATGAATTCATATCATGAATAAATATCAACAATGATTTCATGAGAAAAGAAGCAGAGAAATACTCGGATAACTAGGAAATTTATGATTTTTTTTCACAAATCATGAATTACTTGCACCATGTTTGTGCAAATGTACAATACTGATCTTTGAAGTACTATACTAGGTCAGCGTTCATTCATATTAACCATATGAAAACACAACAAGGTTTTATGAAGATATATTGTCATTTCTAGTTGACACGGAAGAGTGATGGCTGCACGGCGGAAAAGTGGTTAGCATGCAGGCCTCACAGCTAGGAGACCCTGGTTCAATTCCACCCTCGGCCATCTCTGTGTGGAGTTTGCATGGGGTTCTCTCCGGGTACTCCGGTTTCCTCCCACATTCCAAAAACATGCTAGGTTAATTAGCCACTCCAAATTGTCCATAGGTATGAATGTGAGTGTGAATGGTTGTTTGTCTGGACAAATGGACCCCGCCTCTCACCCCAAGACAGCTGGGATAGAAATCGGATGCAGCTCATTGGTAAGTGCCACTACTTGTAGAACACGTAGAACACGTAGAACAGGCAGCCACAGGCGTCTTATAGGGTTCTAAGGAGCAACCTGGTGCCCACGAGCACCGTGTTGGTGACCCCTGATTTCAGAGTTCCAACGTATGTGTAAAATTTGTTGGCCAAATTTGTTGGGTGTCAGATGTGGTACTGACACCCACGACTATAGTGAGCGAAGAACTCGAGAAGATACGTTAATGTCGGATACGCCATGTTGCCGTGTGTCCACCGAGGTGGCGAGAACCACAGTATTGACCACAGTAACGGGCAATAATGGCGAATACACTATGCCGACCCACTCAGGTGGGGAGAACCAGAGAGAAGAACATGCAAACACACAGAGATGGCCGAGGGTGGAATCGAACTCGGGTCTCCTAGCTGTGTGGCCCGCACGCTAACCACTTGTCCATAAATGCAAATACGTGTCATTATTTTATTCAAATAATAATATAGTTAGAAATCCCAAAGTTTTCTCATGTTTATGTTGCGAGACGCCAACTGTCACACTTGTTGGATGGCCCTTGAACGCACCATCTTACTTTCAGACTACTACACTCATACACTTTATACTACGTGCTTCCAAATGCTTATACTATGTGGGAATGCAGTAAGGCCTTTCTAATGATTTGGTCTGTACTCCCTCCACAACAAAAAGCAGTGGTATCATCCACAAATAATACCAGCTTTAAGTATTTCGTAACTTTTGAGATATCATTGATGTACAAGTTGAACAATTTCGGCCCCAGTATTGACCCCTGGGGAACTCCGCATGTAATATATGAACTTGGAGATGTGTATTCTCCTAGTTGTGTATTCTCCTACCTGTAGCTGTCATATTTTTACACCAGGGGTGCTCACACTTTTTCAGCATGCGAGCTACTTTTAAAATGACCGAGTCAAAATGATCTACCCACTACAAAAATGCAAAACATCTATTTATTTTCAAATGTATTGAGGATTATTTGTACGTACAATGTATGTTGATGTACCTTACATAACCAAATGAGCCAATATCGCAAAACACACATAATTAACTATTAACATTTTTTGTAATTACCTGAGTTTACTTTGATGACTTGCACTGAATTGAACCAGCCAGGGATGCATAGTCCGGACAGTAGCTGCTGATAGCCAGCCTCAAGCACACTTCCAAATGTTTATCAGTCATGGATAATATCCGTATCATAATATCCGTATAATATTCCATATCCGTATGGAAGTGATATGTTTTTTGCCTTTTTACTTAGTCCAGTTTTTGCCTTTTTACTTGGTCCAGCTCCTTCACTCATTTTAGTGACCATAAACTTTAGCGAGGGCTTAAAATCTAATGCAATTCGCCGACTAGCTTAGCACTTTGCATCGTTGTTTACGCATGAGCGGTGACCTAAAGGTCAAAATTCAGTTGTCATCTGACTGGTTGTCCTGTATGTCAATCAAGTAACGGGGATGGATGATAGGCTGACATCGTAAGTTCTGCTGCACTTAGAGACGTTGTTTGATTTGATTGGTCGCCCGAAGGGCAACATTCAGTTGTCATCTGAATGGCTGCCCTGTATATCAATCAAGTGACGGCATTGATGCTAGGATGATATTTTTTTAATGTCACGCCGCGATCGACCAGCGATCGACCAGTACCACCTCCGCGATCGACCGGTAGATCGCGATCGACTTAATGAGCACCCCTGGTCTATTTGTATTTGTTGGTACGTGTCCTTTCTGCTGTTACCCAACAGATTTTAGTTTTACTTTGGTTCAAGGACAATCTATTATCATCAAAACATCTTTTTTAACATCTTCTCTGACCTTTCTAATGATTTGGTCTGTACTCCCTCCACGACAAAAAGCAGTGGTATCATCCGCAAATAATACCACCTTTAAGTTTTTCGTAACTTTTGAGATATCATTGATGTACAAGTTGAACAGTTTCGGCCCCAGTATTGACCCCTGGGGAACTCCGCATGTAATATATGAACTTGCAGATGTGTATTCTCCTAGCTGTAGCTGTCATATTTTTACACAATACATCGTGTTGTAAATCTTCCCCCGGTGACTAGCTGGCACGGTGCTAATGCTAGTGACATCCGTTCTCGTCTCCAGTCGTGCCAAGCTACGTGCCCAGACTTTCACTTTAAGAGACTCGCTGTTAACCGGTTGCTCGTTTTGCGATACCCGATGCTTATCATGCATGTCTCGCTTGTCAAATGGTATATCCCGTTTCATCAGTTCATCATTCCCAACCCCACAAGGCCGCGTGGTGTTTTTTAGTTTGAAAAACAGCTCATGTCAGTCGCTATCATCTGAAGGCAGAATCTTTGATGAGACGACCGTGTACATCGGACGTTCCTCATTCCGTAAGTGTTAAGTGATGACATGTGATGCCTGGCAAATAGACCATGAAATGCTTTGAGGCTGTGTTCACCGTCGCGAGCGTACACGCCGTTTGAAATGATAATGTGCACTAAGTGTCGTCCTTCCACCTGAGCCCGGGGTTGCTGAATCTATTCCCGAGCACTCGTGTTCAAAGTGGGCCACTATATGAAACCACTGCCACCAGCGCAGCCATTAAACAAAATGACTCTTGTTACTGGGGGAGATGAATCAAGGCCAAACCTTAACGACTGGATGGTGCTGGCCTCATCCTGCTACTGCACCTTCCTGGTGGAATCGAAGGGGACAGAGGATTAAAGAATGGAGATCTTGAAGTGTCGCTCGTGCGGCTTGGTAGGACTCCAGAAGCTGGGGGCTACATCTGATATTCATGGGCTTTGTGCTACAGGCCCGGCTCTACGACTTGAGGGGTTCTTTGAAAATAGAACACAGGCTCAAAGCGACGATGAGATGAGAGAAGCATCCGCCACAAATGACTTTCGTCATCAGAGTGAATGTGCAGCTCTTGCCAGAAAAAAGCCCACCTATGGTGAACAAACATGTTCATTCACGACATGGTCGTGGTCACCCTCCACCAGAAAGGAGCCTCTACTCGTGTTTACATTCATGACCTTTTACAAGGTCATTTCAAGGCCTTTTTTGGTGCAATTTTGATTGTCATAGCTTAGGAACGTCCCAGGATATCAGCCCATTGAAGACGTTTTTGGTAGCCCTCACGTTGTGGGCGGGTGCCAAGTCCTGCTGGAAAATTAAATCAGCATCTCCTCCATCCCTACAGCCTGTCAGCAGATGGAAGCACGATGCACTCGGTGGTTAGTGTCTTAAAATATACGGCACAGTTTTGCCTTGGCTTGTGTGCATTTTCTCGTGTTATTAATATAGAGTCAAGCCAAATGTAATGGTAATGGTAATGGTAATGGTAATGGTAATGGTAATGGTAATGGTTTAATTTCATTTGAACATGCATCAGATTCCAATTGAGTGCATCCCATAATCAGTTCCCAGTTCCACATGTCCAAAAGGAGTAGGAAGAAGCAAAGCTTATTAAATCCTACCCCTCCATCTGGTACTTTTACAATCAGTAACTGTTACATTTGTTCACTTCCTGCTTTCCCAATATATAAGTTTTTTTTTATTTTTTTTTTTGTCAAATCAGTTTCCAGTTCCACATGTCCAAAAGGAGTAGGAAGAAGCAAAGCTTATTAAATCCTACCCCTCCATCTGTTACTTTTACAATCACTAACTCTTACATTTGTTCACTTCCTGCTTTCCCAATATAGTTTAAGTTTTTTTTAATTTTTTTTTTTTTGTCAAATCAGTTTCCAGTTCCACACGTCCAAAAGGAGTAGGAAGAAGCAAAGCTTATTAAATCCTACCCCTCCATCTGGTACTTTTACAATCACTAACTCTTACATTTGTTCACTTCCTGCTTTCCCAATATAGTTTAAGTTTTTTTTAATTTTTTTTTTGTCAAATCAGTTTCCAGTTCCTCATGTCCAAAAGGAGTAGGAAGAAGCAAAGCTTATTAAATCCTACCCCTCCATCTGGTACTTTTACAATCACTAACTGTTACATTTGTTCACTTCCTGCTTTCCCAATATATAAGTTTTTTTTTATTTTTTTTTGTCAAATCAGTTTCCAGTTCCACATGTCCAAAAGGAGTAGGAAGAAGCAAAGCTTATTAAATCCTACCCCTCCATCTGGTACTTTTACAATCAGTAACTGTTACATTTGTTCACTTCCTGCTTTCCCAATATATAAGTTTTTTTTTATTTTTTTTTTTGTCAAATCAGTTTCCAGTTCCACATGTCCAAAAGGAGTAGGAAGAAGCAAAGCTTATTAAATCCTACCCTCCATCTGGTACTTTTACAATCAGTAACTCTTACATTTGTTCACTTCCTGCTTTCCCAATATAGTTTAAGTTTTTTTTTATTTTTTTTTTGTCAAATCAGTTCCCAGTTCCACATGTCCAAAAGGAGTAGGAAGAAGCAAAGCTTATTAAATCCTACCCCTCCATCTGTTACTTTTACAATCACTAACTCTTACATTTGTTCACTTCCTGCTTTCCCAATATAGTTTAGGTTTTAAAAAAAAAATGTTTTGTCAAATCAGTTCCCAGTTCCACATGTCCAAAAGGAGTAGGAAGAAGCAAAGCTTATTAAATCCTACCCCTCCATCTGGTACTTTTACAATCATTAACTGTTACATTTGTTCACTTCCTGCTTTCCCAATATAGTTTAAGTTTTTTTTTATTTTTTTTTTGTCAAATCAGTTCCCAGTTCCACATGTCCAAAAGGAGTAGGAAGAAGCAAAGCTTATTAAATCCTACCCCTCCATCTGTTACTTTTACAATCACTAACTCTTACATTTGTTCACTTCCTGCTTTCCCAATATAGTTTAAGTTTTTTTTAATTTTTTTTTGTCAAATCAGTTCCCAGTTCCACATGTCCAAAAGGAGTAGGAAGAAGCAAAGCTTATTAAATTCTACCCCTCCATCTGTTACTTTTACAATCACTAACACTTACATTTGTTCACTTCCTGCTTTCCCAATATAGTTTAAGTTTTTTAAATTTTTTTTTTTTTTGTCAAATCAGTTCCCAGTTCCACATGTCCAAAAGGAGTAGGAAGAAGCAAAGCTTATTAAATCCTACCCCTCCATCTGTTACTTTTACAATCACTAACTCTTACATTTGTTCACTTCCTGCTTTCCATAATACAGTTGAAGGTTTTTTTGGTTTTTTTTATATAATGTACCTCGTACCAAAGTACGAGGTGATATTGTATATTGAATATATACTCTATTAAAATAAGATATGCTTCAGTGTGCCACAGTATATAGTGCAAAATCAAGGTTATACAAATCAAGACGTTATATACACTGGCTTTATTGCATGATTATTGCACATTTATTGCACAGAATTTTTGCCCCTCCGACTATCCGTTGTGGTTCCCCTTCAGGAGAATCACCCCCCCACTTTGAGGACTGTCCTGTAAATCTCCTGTCAAAGCAAAACCCTGCAAGATTTCTCAGAAGAACAACAAACTTAGCGTTCGTTCCTTCTGAATGGAACAACAGGCAGGTTTTTACCGGGCTTGACCGGGGGCTACGAGGCCCCCAATCGATAGCGCACACTGCTGTGATTGGTCGCATTGGGTTGCCAGGTCACATGGGCCAGAATATGGAACTGCGTGGGTTTCTGGATCACTGCAGGGAGGCCCAATTGGCTCAACAAGCTGCCAGGATGGCTGCAGGCGTGGACATGTGATGGTGGAACACGCTGTACGAGAGATGCAGAGATCTCCAAGAGGAGAAGACGTATAAGCTCACTTGGAATATTTCACCATAGAAATCCATATGCTTTATGGCCGACTTGAAGATTTTAGGGAGATTTTAAGTTGCCCTGAAATGAAACCCAGGACCAATACAGACTTGTGCTGCAAATCCACGCAAAGTTTTGATGGAGTTTCAATTGAATGTTTTGTAAGACCGATGTACCGCTGGATCATACTGGTCTGATAGTAGCCAGAATAAACCTCGTCAAGTTTACGACCAATGGCATATGGACATATGATTTGGAGCCCTGAAAGAGGACCAGACTACGGATCGTATCAGTATTATTTATTTGGCACTTCTGTAAACCGTATTTGCCATTTCCCAACAATGTTATTATCGGTTATGGAGTTTACCTTGAAGAAAACAATGAAAACCGTTCTTGACTCTCCTCTGGAGGAGAATGAATGAATGACACTTTTGGACATTTTGTATATGGTCAGCATAATAAATCAACTGTACATTGCTGCCAGCCATAAGCACAAAAGTGCATACAGTCGTCTCTCGTTTATAGCGGTTAATTGGTTCCGGACCCAACCGCGCTCTGCAATATACTTTTCAGTAGCCACGTTTCCCAGTGGAATCTTTCCCAATGACTTTTCCAAAAACATGGTATCCATGGAAAGGAATATTCAACAACAGTCAATAGGGCATGCCCAGTAAAACGTAAACACCAACATCACGTGATACCAACTTCCCCGAGTTTTTCTTTCACTTGTTGGAATAACTCCGTATTGAGAGTTTTTCCTTCGTCCGGTCTTGAAATTTAATTTGGATTAAAAACAAACTTTCCTTAGCAGTCCGGTGCCGATTGCTGGCCTCCATTTTTAAAAGTGAAGAACGTCTGGATCTGCGTGTAAAATGGTCATTTTCATCGGTTAAAATGGTCATTTTCATCGGTTAGAATGGTCATTTTTATCGGTTAAAATGGTCATTTTTATCGGTTAAAATGGTCATTTTATCGGTTAAAATGGTCAATTTTATCGGTTAAAATGGACATTTTATCGGTTAAAATGGTCAATTTTATCGGTTAAAATGGACATTTCATCGGTTAAAATGGACATTTTTATCGGTTAAAATGGTCATTTTTATCGGTTAAAATGGTCATTTTCATCGGTTAAAATGGTCATTTTTATCGGTTAAAATGGTCATTTTTATCAGTTAAAAAGGTCATTTTATCGGTTAAAATGGTCAATGGTCATTTTATCGGTTAAAATGGTCATTTTATCGGTTAAAATGGTCATTTTTATCGGTTAAAATGGTCATTTTATCGGTTAAAATGGTCATTTTTATCAGTTAAAATGGTCATTTTATCGGTTAAAATCGTCAATGGTCATTTTATCGGTTAAAATGGTCATTTTATCGGTTAAAATGGTCATTTTTATCGGTTACAATGGTCATTTTTATCGGTTAAAATGGTCATTTTATCGGTTAAAATGGTCATTTTTATCGGTTAAAATGGTCATTTTATCGGTTAAAATGGTCATTTTTATCGGTTAAAATGGTCATTTTATCGGTTACAATGGTCATTTTTATCGGTTAAAATGGTCATTTTATCGGTGAAAATGGTCATTTTTATCGGTTAAAATGGTCATTTTATCGGTTAAAATGGTCATTTTTATCGGTTAAAATGGTCATTTTATCGGTTAAAATGGTCATTTTTATCCGTTAAAATGGTCATTTTATCGGTTAAAATGGTCATTTTCATCGGTTAAAATGGTCATTTTCATCGGTTAAAATGGTCATTTTTATCGGTTAAAATGGTCATTTTATCGGTTAAAATGGTCAATGGTCATTTTATCGGTTAAAATGGTCATTTTATCGGTTAAAATTGTCATTTTTATCGGTTAAAATGGTCATTTTATCGGTTAAAATGGTCATTTTTATCAGTTAAAATGGTCATTTTATCGGTTAAAATCGTCAATGGTCATTTTATCGGTTAAAATGGTCATTTTATCGGTTAAAATGGTAATTTTTATCGGTTAAAATGGTCATTTTTATCGGTTAAAATGGTCATTTTATCGGTTAAAATGGTCATTTTTATCGGTTAAAATGGTCATTTTATCGGTTAAAATGGTCATTTTTATCGGTTAAAATGGTCATTTTATCGGTTAAAATGGTCATTTTATCGGTTAAAATGGTCATTTTTATCGGTTAAAATGGTCATTTTTTTAATCGGTTAGAATGGTCATTTTTATCGGTTAAAATGGTCATTTATTTAATCGGTTAAAATGGTCATTTCATCGGTTAAAATGGTCATTTTTATCGGTTAAAATGGTCATTTTCATCGGTTAAAATGGTCATTTTTATCGGTTAAAATGGTCATTTTTATCAGTTAAAAAGGTCATTTTATCGGTTAAAATGGTCAATGGTCATTTTATCGGTTAAAATGGTCATTTTATCGGTTAAAATGGTCATTTTTATCGGTTAAAATGGTCATTTTATCGGTTAAAATGGTCATTTTCATCAGTTAAAATGGTCATTTTATCGGTTAAAATCGTCAATGGTCATTTTATCGGTTAAAATGGTCATTTTATCGGTTAAAATTGTCATTTTTATCGGTTAAAATGGTCATTTTTATCGGTTAAAATGGTCATTTTATCGGTTAAAATGGTCATTTTTATCGGTTAAAATGGTCATTTTATCGGTTAAAATGGTCATTTTTATCCGTTAAAATGGTAATTTTATCGGTTAAAATGGTCATTTTCATCGGTTAAAATGGTCATTTTCATCGGTTAAAATGGTCATTTTTATCGGTTAAAATGGTCATTTTATCGGTTAAAATGGTCAATGGTCATTTTATCGGTTAAAATGGTCATTTTATCGGTTAAAATGGTCATTTTTATCGGTTAAAATGGTCATTTTATCGGTTAAAATGGTCATTTTTATCAGTTAAAATGGTCATTTTATCGGTTAAAATGGTCAATGGTCATTTTATCGGTTAAAATGGTCATTTTATCGGTTAAAATGGTCATTTTTATCGGTTAAAATGGTCATTTTATCGGTTAAAATGGTCATTTTTATCAGTTAAAATGGTCATTTTATCGGTTAAAATCGTCAATGGTCATTTTATCGGTTAAAATGGTCATTTTTATCGGTTAAAATGGTCATTTTTATCGGTTAAAATGGTCATTTTATCGGTTAAAATGGTCATTTTTATCGGTTAAAATGGTCATTTTATCGGTTAAAATGGTCATTTTTATCGGTTAAAATGGTCATTTTATCGGTTAAAATGGTCATTTTATCGGTTAAAATGGTCATTTTTATCGGTTAAAATGGTCATTTTTTTAATCGGTTAAAATGGTCATTTTTATCGGTTAAAATGGTCATTTATTTAATCGGTTAAAATGGTCATTTTTTAATCGGTTAAAATGGTCATTTCATCGGTTAAAATGGTCATTTTTATCGGTTAAAATGGTCATTTTCATCGGTTAAAATGGTCATTTTTATCGGTTAAAATGGTCATTTTTATCAGTTAAAAAGGTCATTTTATCGGTTAAAATGGTCAATGGTCATTTTATCGGTTAAAATGGTCATTTTATCGGTTAAAATGGTCATTTTTATCGGTTAAAATGGTCATTTTATCGGTTAAAATGGTCATTTTTATCAGTTAAAATGGTCATTTTATCGGTTAAAATCGTCAATGGTCATTTTATCGGTTAAAATGGTCATTTTATCGGTTAAAATGGTCATTTTTATCGGTTAAAATGGTCATTTTATCGGTTAAAATGGTCATTTTATCGGTTAAAATGGTCATTTTATCGGTTAAAATGGTCATTTTTATCGGTTAAAATGGTCATTTTTTTAATCGGTTAAAATGGTCATTTTTATCGGTTAAAATGGTCATTTATTTAATCGGTTAAAATGGTCATTTTTTTAATCGGTTAAAATGGTCATTTCATCGGTTAAAATGGTCATTTTTATCGGTTAAAATGGTCATTTTCATCGGTTAAAATGGTCATTTTTATCGGTTAAAATGGTCATTTTTATCAGTTAAAAAGGTCATTTTATCGGTTAAAATGGTCAATGGTCATTTTATCGGTTAAAATGGTCATTTTATCGGTTAAAATGGTCATTTTTATCGGTTAAAATGGTCATTTTATCGGTTAAAATGGTCATTTTTATCAGTTAAAATGGTCATTTTATCGGTTAAAATCGTCAATGGTCATTTTATCGGTTAAAATGGTCATTTTATCGGTTAAAATGGTCATTTTTATCGGTTAAAATGGTCATTTTTATCGGTTAAAATGGTCATTTTATCGGTTAAAATGGTCATTTTTATCGGTTAAAATGGTCATTTTATCGGTTAAAATGGTCATTTTTATCGGTTAAAATGGTCATTTTATCGGTTAAAATGGTCATTTTTATCCGTTAAAATGGTCATTTTATCGGTTAAAATGGTCATTTTCATCGGTTAAAATGGTCATTTTCATCGGTTAAAATGGTCATTTTTATCGGTTAAAATTGTCATTTTATCGGTTAAAATGGTCAATGGTCATTTTATCGGTTAAAATGGTCATTTTATCGGTTAAAATGGTCATTTTATCGGTTAAAATGGTCATTTTTATCAGTTAAAATGGTCATTTTATCGGTTAAAATGGTCAATGGTCATTTTATCGGTTAAAATGGTCATTTTATCGGTTAAAATGGTCATTTTTATCGGTTAAAATGGTCATTTTATCGGTTAAAATGGTCATTTTTATCAGTTAAAATGGTCATTTTATCGGTTAAAATCGTCAATGGTCATTTTATCGGTTAAAATGGTCATTTTATCGGTTAAAATGGTAATTTTTATCGGTTAAAATGGTCATTTTTATCGGTTAAAATTGTCATTTTTATCGGTTAAAATGGTCATTTTATCGGTTAAAATGGTCATTTTTATCGGTTAAAATGGTCATTTTATCGGTTAAAATGGTCATTTTTATCGGTTAAAATGGTCATTTTATCGGTTAAAATGGTCATTTTATCGGTTAAAATGGTCATTTTTATCGATTAAAATGGTCATTTTTTTAATCGGTTAAAATGGTCATTTTTAT
The DNA here is from genome assembly GCF_030265055.1 of Doryrhamphus excisus. Classification (NCBI taxonomy): domain Eukaryota; kingdom Metazoa; phylum Chordata; class Actinopteri; order Syngnathiformes; family Syngnathidae; genus Doryrhamphus; species Doryrhamphus excisus. The sequence continues at coordinate 5,366,621 of NC_080479.1, read as the reverse complement.
CGGTTAAAATGGTCATTTATTTAATCGGTTAAAATGGTCATTTTTTTAATCGGTTAAAATGGTCATTTCATCGGTTAAAATGGTCATTTTATCGGTTAAAATGGTCATTTTTATCGGTTAAAATGGTCATTTCATCTGTTAAAATGGTCAATTTTATCGGTTAAAATGGACATTTTATCGGTTAAAATGGTCAATTTTATCGGTTAAAATGGACATTTTATCGGTTAAAATGGACATTTTTATCGGTTAAAATGGTCATTTTTATCAGAAAAAATGGTCATTTTATCGGTTAAAATGGTCATTTTATCGGTTAAAATGGTCATTTTATCGGTTAAAATGGTCAATTTTATCGGTTAAAATGGACATTTCATCGGTTAAAATGGACATTTTTATCGGTTAAAATTGTCATTTTTATCAGAAAAAATGGTCATTTTATCGGTTAAAATGGTCATTTTATCGGTTAAAATGGTCATTTTATCGGTTAAAATGGTCAATTTTATCGGTTAAAATGGACATTTTATCGGTTAAAATGGTCAATTTTGTCGGTTAAAATGGACATTTCATCGGTTAAAATGGACATTTTTATCGGTTAATGTCAAGTCAAACCCTTGTCCAAAATAATTTAGATAAGGCAGACAGGAAAAAAATAAATAAAAAGATAAATAAAAATAAAAAATACTTTTCATAGCCCTCATTAAGGGAATAATAAATTTTCGTTGCAATTAGCACCTTATTTTACTGAATTAAACACGGGAGATCAGGTGGGGAAAATCTAAACCGGAAGTGGGAATCAGTTTTAAGCGCACCTGGGCGTCTGCATTAGGGCACTTCCTTTCTCAGCAGGTAAGGCTGCAGACAAGTGGTATCGAGAAGGTAGTCAGAACTGCACCCCAAACCTTGCGCAAACTGGAGCTATACAACACTGAAGAGGCAGCCGGTAAGAAATTCCTTTTAATATTAGCGCTGTGGTTTGACGCGCCCGTGCCACGTAAGGCACGGCTTTTTTTTGGACGAGACAGCCGCCGGTGACGCGCGCCTCATTTTAGTTATCGTTACTGGATTAAAAGTTAACACGGTACAATTAGTTAGAAAGTGGGATCTGGAACACCGTCGATCGCCTGTGTCGCGTAGGTGCACACGGCGGCTCGCGGTGGTTCATTTAATTGGCACCAATTGAGCTGATCAGCGAGCTTTGGGCTTCGAAAGAACGCGCTATGCTCATTTCTTTACAGTGTGCTTATATTATTTGAAGCCTTTATAGTAATAATTTTAGTTAGTTGACAAGAGAGGCGCAATGCAAATAGTTTAATAAATAGATCAAATAAAATAACGAAATAATTAAGAAAGAAATGAAGTAAAGAATAAGTTAATAAATGCAGGTTAAGGGGACAAGATTATTTCCAACCGTTGTTAAAATGTTTAATGGTTAATATACTGCTGAACAACATGATTTATATCTTATATAAATACTTGCATATGTATATTATTGTGCATATTATATATGTTTAGAAATGTGTATATTGTGTATACTTATACTTTCCCCTTTTTTTTATTTGAAGGTTTTCACCTATGCGTGCCACGCACTATGCGTGCTATGTGCTATGTGCTACAACACTGCTGAGCTACACCACGCTGTGCTGTACTGTGCTGTACATTGTCACAACAAGACTTGTGCCTCACTAAATAAAACCCAAAACAGCAAAAGCATTGAGTGGATCCAGTCTTTCCTCAGTGTGGCTACTCGGACCCCCTTTTTCAAGTTCAGGGGATGCGCAAGGCTAGAAGGAACTTGACAGTTAAAATGGTCATTTTTATCAGAAAAAATGGTCATTTTATCGGTTAAAATGGTCATTTTATCGGTTAAAATGGTCATTTTATCGGTTAAAATGGTCATTTTATCGGTTAAAATGGTCAATTTTATCGGTTAAAATGGACATTTTATCGGTTAAAATGGACATTTTATCGGTTAAAATGGTCATTTTATCGGTTAAAATGGTCAATTTTATCGGTTAAAATGGACATTTTATCGGTTAAAATGGTCAATTTTGTCGGTTAAAATGGACATTTTTATCGGTTAAAATGGTCATTTTTATCAGAAAAAATGGTCATTTTATCGGTTAAAATGGTCATTTTATCGGTTAAAATGGTCATTTTAATCGGTTAAAATGGTCATTTTATCGGTTAAAATGGTCATTTTATCGGTTAAAATGGTCAATTTTATCGGTTAAAATGGTCATTTTATCGGTTAAAATGGTCAATTTTATCGGTTAAAATGGACATTTTATCGGTTAAAATGGTCAATTTTATCGGTTAAAATGGTCATTTTTATCGGTTAAAATGGTCATTTTATCGGTTAAAATGGTCATTTTTATCAGTTAAAATGGTCATTTTATCGGTTAAAATCGTCAATGGTCATTTTATCGGTTAAAATGGTCATTTTTATCGGTTAAAATGGTAATTTTTATCGGTTAAAATCGTCAATGGTCATTTTATCGGTTAAAATGGTCATTTTTATCGGTTAAAATGGTCATTTTTATCGGTTAAAATGGTCATTTTTATCGGTTAAAATGGTCATTTTATCGGTTAAAATGGTCATTTTTATCGGTTAAAATGGTCATTTTATCGATTAAAATGGTCATTTTTATCGGTTAAAATGGTCATTTTATCGGTTAAAATGGTCATTTTTATCCGTTAAAATGGTCATTTTATCGGTTAAAATTGTCATTTTCATCGGTTAAAATGGTCATTTTTATCAGTTAAAATGGTCATTTTATCGGTTAAAATGGTCAATGGTCATTTTATCGGTTAAAATGGTCATTTTATCGGTTAAAATGGTCATTTTTATCGGTTAAAATGGTCATTTTATCGGTTAAAATGGTCATTTTTATCAGTTAAAATGGTCATTTTATCGGTTAAAATCGTCAATGGTCATTTTATCGGTTAAAATGGTCATTTTATCGGTTAAAATGGTAATTTTTATCGGTTAAAATGGTCATTTTTATCGGTTAAAATGGTCATTTTATCGGTTAAAATGGTCATTTTTATCGGTTAAAATGGTCATTTTTATCGGTTAAAATGGTCATTTTTATCGGTTAAAATGGTCATTTTATCGGTTAAAATGGTCATTTTATCGGTTAAAATGGTCATTTTTATCGGTTAAAATGGTCATTTTTTTAATCGGTTAAAATGGTCATTTTTATCGGTTAAAATGGTCATTTTTTTAATCGGTTAAAATGGTCATTTTTTTAATCGGTTAAAATGGTCATTTTATCGGTTAAAATGGTCATTTTTATCGGTTAAAATGGTCATTTCATCGGTTAAAATGGTCAATTTTATCGGTTAAAATGGACATTTTATCGGTTAAAATGGTCAATTTTATCGGTTAAAATGGACATTTTATCGGTTAAAATGGTCATTTTTATCGGTTAAAATGGTCATTTATTTAATCGGTTAAAATGGTCATTTTTTTAATCGGTTAAAATGGTCATTTCATCGGTTAAAATGGTCATTTTATCGGTTAAAATGGTCATTTTTATCGGTTAAAATGGTCATTTCATCGGTTAAAATGGTCAATTTTATCGGTTAAAATGGACATTTTATCGGTTAAAATGGACATTTTATCGGTTAAAATGGTCATTTTATCGGTTAAAATGGTCATTTTTATCGGTTAAAATGGTCATTTTATCGGTTAAAATGGACATTTTATCGGTTAAAATGGTCAATTTTATTGGTTAAAATGGACATTTCATCGGTTAAAATGGACATTTTTATCGGTTAAAATGGTCATTTTTATCAGAAAAAATGGTCATTTTATCGGTTAAAATGGTCATTTTATCGGTTAAAATGGTCATTTTATCGGTTAAAATGGTCAATTTTATCGGTTAAAATGGACATTTTATCGGTTAAAATGGTCAATTTTGTCGGTTAAAATGGACATTTCATCGGTTAAAATGGACATTTTTATCGGTTAAAATGGTCATTTTTATCAGAAAAAATGGTCATTTTATCGGTTAAAATGGTCATTTTTATCGGTTAAAAAGTGTACTTATGAGGTGTAAGGACTCAAAATGTCAAGCCATGAAATGACCGTCCATTTCTTGACTTCAGACTTGACTTGGACTTGCCCATCATGACTTGAGATTAAAGACCTGAGACCGACTGCCTTTCTTCCACCTCTGGCGGTTACCATGGCAACACAAAATGCAACCACGCAATCTGCATGGTGTAATAGCGATGATGCTGATGTTTGGGATCCCACCGTAAGAGCAGGATCAATGTCATACATGCAGTACTGGTGGCGTAGAACTGATACAGGTCTTATCTCGGATCTCGTAGGATCTCTTATCATCGCTCTTTACTTCTCCTTTTTACAGAAAGTCATTCTGCTCTATTTCACTCCCTCAACGTCCCTCGCCATCCACTGGTTGGCCCCCTCACCTATTTGCATCTGCATTTTATTCTCATCAAGCTTCCCCGTTTCCTCGGCGTCCCACGGCTTAGTCCCGATCAACGTAATAATGTTAATGCTATCTGCACTGCGTCCATAAAACATTCTAATCTCCCGGCTGTCTGTGGGCACGCGGCTAAACCTGTGCGGCTATTTCTGGCTCGCCCATTTCTCATGGCTACGGTGGCTGTGATGTCACCCAAGCGTTCCTTTCCTCTGTGGTGTTATGCACCAGACCCGACGCTGCTGTTGCTATGTCAACAATATACGTAGCGCTCACATTGTTTGCCGACATCACACAAAAGAGCGCATCTCATCCGGAAGTAAGCGTAGTCGCATCAAAGTTGTGAAGAAAATATCCATCATCTATCATTACAAGTCGGTCCGAGCCTCGGAGATTCATCCAGCTCTCGCTTTGTTCCCACTGACTTGTTTCTGTTTCTGTTTCTGTTTCACTCCAAGGAGGTATTATCCTCCCACGGACTGGAGACAAAAAACCATCAATAACAAATAGACAGAAATATCACTCCTTCCTCATGCATATTACTCCAGTCGAAAGAAAAAAGTAGCTCATAACAAACCTGGAAACAAAAGCCCTGAAACGGAATTGTATCGGAATGTCGACATCTGTGCCAGATAGTGCCAGGGAAGAAAACCGGATAAAGCAGCCATTGTTTGATTCATCCATCCTTTGTGGCTTTTTATTGCTTTCTGCAAAGTAGGCTTCCTTATTTATACATTTATATCATCTTACAAATCTATTTTTTATCAATATTTTGCAAGAGCATAGAAAATTAGAGCCCTCTAAACATGAATTAACACCCCTATAGTAACCTGTACACTACTATTACCCAATGTAGCAGACACTATAACAGAAAATAAGACATTTTAGAGGCTCACATGTCCAAGACAACGTTCATAACGTTTCTACGCATTGCCAAGGCGACAAGGGGTGCCAGATTGGGGGCTTAGGATCTGGTCTCTGGTCTCTCATGACTCTCAGTGGGAAAAGGGTGGATTACACCCTCCTGGTTGGGAATGAGATCTTGCCCCCATGTGGAGCAATTGAAGTAAAGTTGTGAGGGTTCTCTTATGATAAACAAATGTTAGGAATTGGATTAACATGCATTCCAAAAACATGCATGTTAGGTAAATTAGCGACACCAAATTGTGAATGGTTGTTTGCCCTGGCGACCATAAGCAACATGGAAAATGAACGGATGGACAATTCATGGTCCTGCTGCACAACCCAACTTGGTTTCAGCTTGAGGTCACCAACAGACGGTTAGACATTCTCCTTCAGGATTTTTTTTTAGCTAGAAAGCAGAATTGATGTTTCCATTTTCACAGCAGGCCCCAGACCATCACACTACCACCACCATATTTGACTGTTGCTATGACGTTCTTTTTCTGAAACGTGGCTTTACTTCAGTAATCCAGATGGAACAGATGGGACACACAGCTTCCAAAAAGTTCTACTTTGGTGTCTCGTCAGACCACACAGTATTTCCCCAAAGGTCTTGGGGATCATCAAGATGTGGCAGGAAGAAAAAAAAAAGAAGAAAGTTGGAATATTGGGGGGGCAAAGTCTGCACCTATGAAAAATTAAAATTAAAATTAAAATTAAAATTAAAATTAAATTTAAATTTAATAAAATTTAAATTTATTAAAATTAAAATTAAAATTAAAATTAAAATTAAAATTAAAATTAAAATTAAAATTAAAATTAAAAAAATTAAAATTAAAATTAAAATTAAAATTAAAATTAAAATTAAAATTAAAATTAAAATTAAAATTTAATAAAATTAAAATTAAAATTAAAATTAAAATTTAATAAAATTTAAATTTAAATGTAATAAAATTTAAATTTAATAAAATTAAAATTAAAATTAAAATTAAAATTAAAATTAAAATTAAAATTAAAATTAAAATTAAAATTAAAATTAAAATTTTGAAACTGGGAAGGTCAGGGCTCAGCTCAATTTTGCCACATCTTTTTTTTTCATAGATGAAGAGTTTTTGCCCCCTCAATATTAGAACTTTTTTCTTTTTTGCCACGTATTGCCACGTAAAAAGTTCTACTTTGGTGTCTCGTCAGACCACACAGTATTTCCCCAAAGGTCTTGGGGATCTTCAAGATGTGGCAGGAAAAAAAAAAAAGAAGAAAGTTGGAATATTGAGGGGGCAAAGTCTGCACCTATGAAAATATAAAATTAAAATTAAAATTAAAATTAAAATTAAAATTAAAATTAAAATTAAAATTAAAATTAAAATTAAAATTAAAATTAAAATTAAAATTAAAATTAAAATTAAAATTAAAATTAAAATTAAAATTAAAATTACAATTAAAATTAAAATTAAAATTTTGAAACTGGGAAGGTCAGGGCTCAGCTCAATTTTGCCACATCTTTTTTTTCATAGATGAAGAGTTTTTGCCCCCTCAATATTAGAACTTTTTTCTTTTTTGCCACGTATTGCCACGTAAAAAGTTCTACTTTGGTGTCTCGTCAGACCACACAGTATTTCCCCAAAGGTCTTGAGGATCATCAAGATGTGGCAGGAAAAAATAAAAAAGAAGAAAGTTGGAATATTGAGGGGGCAAAGTCTGCACCTATGAAAATATAAAATTTAATAAAATTAAAATTAAAATTAAAATTAAAATTTAATAAAATTTAAATTTAAATGTAATAAAATTTAAATTTAATAAAATTAAAATTAAAATTAAAATTAAAATTAAAATTAAAATTAAAATTAAAATTAAAATTAAAATTAAAATTTTGAAACTGGGAAGGTCAGGGCTCAGCTCAATTTTGCCACATCTTTTTTTTTCATAGATGAAGAGTTTTTGCCCCCTCAATATTAGAACTTTTTTCTTTTTTGCCACGTATTGCCACGTAAAAAGTTCTACTTTGGTGTCTCGTCAGACCACACAGTATTTCCCCAAAGGTCTTGGGGATCTTCAAGATGTGGCAGGAAAAAAAAAAAAGAAGAAAGTTGGAATATTGAGGGGGCAAAGTCTGCACCTATGAAAATATAAAATTAAAATTAAAATTAAAATTAAAATTAAAATTAAAATTAAAATTAAAATTAAAATTAAAATTAAAATTAAAATTAAAATTAAAAATTAAAATTAAAATTAAAATTAAAATTAAAATTAAAATTAAAATTACAATTAAAATTAAAATTTTGAAACTGGGAAGGTCAGGGCTCAGCTCAATTTTGCCACATCTTTTTTTTCATAGATGAAGAGTTTTTGCCCCCTCAATATTAGAACTTTTTTCTTTTTTGCCACGTATTGCCACGTAAAAAGTTCTACTTTGGTGTCTCGTCAGACCACACAGTATTTCCCCAAAGGTCTTGAGGATCATCAAGATGTGGCAGGAAAAAATAAAAAAGAAGAAAGTTGGAATATTGAGGGGGCAAAGTCTGCACCTATGAAAATATAAAATTAAAATTAAAATTAAAATTAAAATTAAAATTAAAATTAAAATTAAAATTAAAATTAAAATTAAAATTAAAATTAAAATTAAAATTAAAATTAAAATTAAAATTAAAATTAAAATTAAAATTAAAATTAAAATTTTGAAACTGGGAAGGTCAGGGCTCAGCTCAATTTTGCCACATCTTTTTTTTCATAGATGAAGAGTTTTTGCCCCCTCAATATTAGAACTTTTTTCTTTTTTGCCACGTATTTTAATTTTAATTTTAATTTTAATTTTAATTTTAATTTTAATTTTAATTTTAATTTTAATTTTAATTTTAATTTTAATTTTAATTTTAATTTTAATTTTAATTTTAATTTTAATTTTAATTTTAATTTTGTGGTCAATTTTATCGGTTAAAATGGACATTTTATCGGTTAAAATGGTCATTTTTATCGGTTAAAATGGTCATTTTATCGGTTAAAATGGTCATTTTATCGGTTAAAATGGTCATTTTTATCGGTTAAAATGGTCATTTTATCGGTTAAAATGGTCATTTTCATCGGTTAAAATGGTCATTTTTATCGGTTAAAATGGTCATTTTATCGGTTAAAATGGTCATTTTTTTCGGTTAAAATGGTCATTTTTATCGGTTAAAATGGTCATTTTATCGGTTAAAATGGTCATTTTTATCGGTTAAAATGGTCATTTTTTATCAATATTTAAAAATATTGATAAAATTAAAATTAAAATTAAAATTAAAATTAAAATTAAAATTAAAAATTAAAAATTAAAATTAAAATTAAAATTAAAATTAAAATTAAAATTAAAATTAAAATTAAAATTAAAATTAAAATTAAAATTAAAATTAAAATTAAAATTTTGAAACTGGGAAGGTCAGGGCTCAGCTCAATTTTGCCACATCTTTTTTTTCATAGATGAAGAGTTTTTGCCCCCTCAATATTAGAACTTTTTTCTTTTTTGCCACGTATTTTAATTTTAATTTTAATTTTAATTTTAATTTTAATTTTAATTTTAATTTTAATTTTAATTTTAATTTTAATTTTAATTTTAATTTTAATTTTAATTTTAATTTTAATTTTAATTTTAATTTTAATTTAATTTTATGTAAATTTAAAATTTATTTTAAATTTTTTAATAAAAATTGCCCCGCCCCACTTTTACTCATGTTTTAACCAATCAATGTTGGATTTTGGTGTGTCTTCTATTCTGTTTACTTGCTTTTCTTCAACTCCATTTTTCTGTAAAGTGTCTTTGAGTATTTTGAAAAGCGCTATACAAATAAAATGTATTATTATTATTAATGTGTTTGTGTTTATTGACTGCTAGCACGGGTTCCAACTCCCCCGCCCGTGACCCTGTACAATATAAGAGGTCGACATACTGTCGGGGAAAAAAGAATGCTAGTCATTGCGTTTTTGTGGAAAATCTCCACCAAGATAAGTGTCCAGCGTGGAATGGAACGGAACGGAACGGTAGGGTCATCATGGTGAGACGTAAGTGGGAATAATAAAATAATAAATGGATGATGTAGCAGGTAACAAATGCCTTCCAGAACTCCATAACGGAGAGCCTCGACACTCAAGCTATCATCACGGAACATCTTTATCCTGCTGATGCCCGCCTCCTTTCCGTGGAGCGTCGGAATAATTGTCTTTAGTAGTTAAAAGGCTTCCGCTAGTCCTTCCCCCGTGGGACACGTGCATCCAACTGCCTTCTCCTTGGTCACACAGCAACCACAAGCACGTCAAGATCCAATCCGATGTGTACATTTGGCGTCTGAATTATGTAAACACATACAGCATATTTACATTATTCATACTTGGACATGAAAATGCAACTAATAAATCCCAGCTTTCTTCCGTTTGCTTAACAAACGCATACGGCAGATCTGACTTTGGATCGGATACATGCAGACTTTATTATTCCACGACTCGTTCAACGCTGCAGCTCATTAGATTTAGCACTATTGGAAATAATTCAAACTAATATGGCAGCCGTGAAATACATCCTCCTTTGATTAGTTTAGATTTCCCAGAGGGACTCGTACAAAATGCTGAGATCACACTCTCCATGCGTTCATCCGCCATCATCAACTTGGATTACATTTGGCTTATTTGCTGTGTTACGCTATCAAGACGTCAAAATATTAACATACCTTGGTTAGCGTCATCAATCCTCTAACCAAAACAGATCCAACTTTCAATGCCAATGAACAATTCTGGTAAATTATACTTTTAGAATGCTCTGCAGGCTGCAAACGGTCCCCTAGCCCAACTTTGGGCACCACCGCTGGTGGTCAATTTCCACTTCCACTTTGTGCAAACTCTTGCCAAGTGGGTTCATTACTAGCGACTTTGGGCTTGTTTATTTTGAGAGCGAGTCAATTATTTGCATGGACAACATGAAAGCGAGACCAACTGGTTCCTTCTTTGCTTTCAGTATCACGTACGTCAAAAAACAATTGGACTTGAACTGTGACTTGAATTGTCAGTGCTGTGTGTTGTACACCCGTGGTCACCCGCGCAGTGGGTGGACCGAGATGAGGGCCGAATCCTTCCAGTCCGGCTTCCGTCCCAAACACAGCACAAAAATAGCTGCTGCTACTCCATAGCCCCTTTACCTCAAGGTGTTCCCCAAGGTTCGGTGCTTGGTCCTCTTCTCTTCATCCTCTACTTCCTTCCACTTGGAAATATCATCCGTCGACATGGCCTCAATTTCCACAGCTACGCTGATGATATTCAACTCTACATTTCTACCACCTCCATCAACTCCAACATCTACTCCACCCTCACAACTGCTTAGCTGATATCAAAACTTGGATGGAACAAAATGTTCTTCAACTTAATAGTGACAAAACAGATATTATCATCATGGGTCCCAAAAACATCCCAACACCCACCCATAACTTCTATCTTCAATTTGACCCTCAACCTTGGTATCCTCCTGGACCCCACCCTTTCTTTTGAAGCCCACATCAAACAGTCAAAACATCTTAAGAACATAAGAATAATAACATATTATTATTATTATTACAGTAAACCTCGGATATATCAGACTCGGATATATCGGAAATTCGTTCACAACGGACAGATAAAAAAGAACCGATTTTTCTGTAATGCATTTCCAATAAAAATTCATTGCATATATCGGATTTTTTATAACGGATTTCGCCTATTTCGGACAAAATCTCCAGTCCCGTTCCAATGCATTTCCATGAAATTTCCCTGGCATATATCGGATGGCCGCATCGTGGCGCTCCGATTCGCTGAATGGTGACAGGCTGCTATACGACGTCATTTGCAGCGTTTGCAGCGTTGCCTGCGCGTCCAGGTACATTGGAAACATAGTCAAGGAAGTGCCTTTTTAGAACGGATAAAATCCCATTTACGCATATACCGGATATAAATCCCATATATGCGTAAAACGGACATTTTCCGGTATACGCATATAACGGATTTCGCTTATATCGGACAAAACCAGTGGGAACAATTGAATCCGATATATCCGAGGTTTACTGTATTACCGGAGTGCAGGTCATGAGTGGACCTAAACCAGGGGTGGACAAACTTTTTGACTCGCGGGCCGCTTTGAGTTAACAAATTTTCTCAGGGGGGGGGGGGCAGAATATATATTTAATACGCACTATTTTACGCTTATAATTCTGACAGTCCGCATTGAATGATTAGTCTAATTTTATCTGTAAATCATACGATCAGCTGTCACTATCAGACCACAGCAAATTACGAAATAGAATTTTACAGTTTTGTTTTTTTTCTGAATCAAACATCCGACTTGACTTATGTTGCCAGCTGTTGTTAAAATTGTTAAAATTTGAAATATTTAGAAGCAGTTGATGTTTGCTAAATAATCACTAATAAATACAATAAATCACTATATTGACAGTTACTATGGTACCCATTATGCCATGGTATGGTCATATCACCGAGTACTTCGGTACGTGACAAACAAAAAACAAAAAAAAAACCTTAAACCATATTAGGAAAGCAGGAAGTGTACAAATTATTATGTCATTGTAGGGTCACATCACCTCGTACTAAAAATTAAAAATTAAAAATTTTAAATTTAAATTTAAATTTAAATTTAAATTTAAATTTAAATTTAAATTTAAATTTAAATTTAAATTTAAATTTAAATTTAAATTTAAATTTAAATTTAAATTTAAATTTAAATAAATAAATTATTTAAAAAATAAAATAAAATATAAAAACCTTAAACTGTATTATGGAAAGCAGGAAGTGAACAAATGTAAGAGTTACTGATTGTAAAAGCACCAGATGGAGGGGTAGGATTTAATAAGCTTTGCTTCTTCCTACTCCTTTTGGACATGTGGAACTGGGAACTGATTATGGGATGCATTCAATTGGAATCTGATGCATGTTCAAATGAAATTAAACCATTACCATATTGCAGGCTAACCTGAAAATGTACAAACACATGCAAAATTTTGATGTACATTTTCAATGTTAACCCAAAAACATGCTAACCAGGGCGTACGCTAACCGAGGTTCCACTTGTAGTTAGATATATCGATATTTTTGTCACACTTAAAACCGCACTTTCTCTCATTCACCATTAGCATTACCATAGAAAGCAACTGGTGGGCCGGATTCAAACGCTTAGTGAGCCGCATGTGGCCCCCGTGCCGTAGTTTGCCCACCCCTGACCTAAACACTTTATGGGGTGGGTTTATGAAATTCTCACCGATTCTCACATCAACCCAACCATTCCAAGTCCTTTATTTACAAACATGTTGCGTTGAGTTCAATGTTCTTAGAAAAATGAACGTGTTCAATGAACGCATTCTTTTGAACGTGTTCATGCTCGGCCCCGCCCATATTCCAAAAAAGCATTCTGGTGTCAAACCCAAATGTTTCCAGTCTGCAGCAACAGTAAAAGCACGGACCTCCCACTTGAAAGACTCGTGGAGGGAAATGTTTACGCCGAGAAAATGAGCATAACAGCCTTACTGTTATGTAATAACAATAATAATATACGCTAAGTTGCTATTAGTCTGACATCGAACAGCATTATTTCCCCTCAGGCTCCTTAACTGGCCCACTGCACTCCAAACCAAATAAGAGTTCATTTTGATGAATATGTTTTTCATTCAAGTAGGGACGATTCAAGTGGGTTTCATAAAGTGCTAATGAAAGAAAACTGATCCTGAGACAGCAGTTGGACATTCTAGTCCACGGCCGATGGATCACCAAATGAACCACACATCAGTTTCTTTTGTTCGATTCTGTCGTTAGATTCTCTTACTTTCAGTGCATTAAAAATTAAAAATTAAAAATTAAAAATTAAAAATTAAAAATTAAAAATTAAAAATTAAAAATTAAAAAATAAAAAATAAAAAATAAAAAATAAAAAAAAATAAATAAAAAATAAAAAATAAAAAATAAAAAATAAAAAATTAAAAATTAAAAATTAAAAATTAAAAATTAAAAATTAAAAATTAAAAATTAAAAATTTTTAATTTAAAAATTAAAAATTTTAAAAGAAGTAGATTTGAAACACTTCTATGCTAGGACTACGTTATGCTAGTCATAGCATTTCAGTATGTGGAATCAAACTATGGAATGGTACTTCGGTATGTGACAAAAAATTTTTTAATTTTTAATTTTTAAAAATGTAAAATTTAAAATTTAAAGTTTTTTTAAATTTAAAATTTTTAATTTTTTAAAATTTTTAATTTTTTAAAATTTAACATTTAAAATTTAACATAATTTTTAATTTTTAATTTTTAATTTTTAATTTTTAATTTTTAATTTTTAATTTTTAATTTTTAATTTTTAATTTTTAATTTTTTTGTCGCAAAGCAACGACAAACTGCTCTCAAATGACTTATTTTGGGATGGAAGACATGAACATTTGTCTTTTCTTGGGTTTCTTGGGGTATGCTGGAGCCTATCCCAGTCTTTGGGCGAGAGGCGGGGCACATGTTATGATGCAGGTACCACTTAATACATCACCACAACATTGACGGGTGCCTTTAAAGGTGCTGTCTGCATTGCAGGTACAGCATGGGTGCCTTCTTCCGATGCCCGCTCAGATGTTGCAAAGAACGCATCACGTGACACTTGACCCGTCACAGCTGAGCAAAGTTCAACGTTAGCTGTCATTGATTTTATTGCCTTGGATGCTAGAAGAGTGGAGGTTTGCCCTGGAAAGGAGAGGAACGAAGATTAGCCGCTGCAAGACGGAGAACGTGTGCGTGAATGAGAGGGACCCAAGTGGAGGAGTGAGGTTACAGGGAGAAGAGATACAGAAGGTGGAGGATTCCCAGTACAATGGAGATGGTGAAAAGGAGGTGAAGAAGCGTGTGCAGGCAGGATGGAACGGGTGGAGGAACGTGTCAGGCGTGATGTTTCAGAGTAGAGTTTTCAGCTTGGGACCAGCCATGTTGTTTGGTCTGGAGACAGGAAGCAGAACTGGAGGTGGCAGAGATGAGGATGCTGAGGTTCTCATTGGGAGTGACCAGGATGGATAGGATCAGGAGTCAGTTAAAGTCAGTTATGGGCCAGACTGAGATGGTTGGGACACGTCCAGAGCGAGAGATGGTCAATATGTTGGTAGAAGTGGATGTAGTGGATGTGCAGCCTTCATTAAAAGATGCTAATGCTACATGGTCCTCCATGTCCCATCACGTTTACATCCTGGGTCAATGCTGCCGGATGTTCAGCAGCCAGAACAAACTGATATTCAAGACGTGGACCTCCCGCTGATTGGTCGCATCGCAATTACAGCGGCGTCATCGCCCCATTTCCTGTGCAAGCGTGTAGCGACAGGCAATAACAAGCCAGGAGCTGTCAATAATAAATTGTCGTTTTTTTGAGGAGCTGCCGGCTCAGCACTAAAAAATAAATACTCTGATCTCGTGGCCTCATGGAAATCACAGGAAATATCTTCATTCATGCAGAGGAACACGTTGGTCTGTTCGCTGTGGAACAGCCATGTCAACAAAGAAGTCCCCAATCTTAATAACAATCCAGCCAAAACTCAACTCTGAATCCCCGATGTCACTTCCTGTCCACATGTCGAGAACACACAAGTATGAGTCTTATTTATGTCTTATTTCTCTCTTATTATGTCTACTTTATTGGGCACTGGGAGTGGAAAGGTGATTATAGGGGTGTTATTTCCTGTGTAGAGGGCTCTAAAAATGTCAAATAAAATAAAATATGGAAAGTCACCGTTGCTTTAGCCGGGATTAGCCACAATAAATGAGGAATTAATGTCAATGATGAATAATTGAAAGCTACTTTTGCCTTAATTGAAGACAATTGTTGCCAAAGAAATTATGTGGGAGCAAGACCAACACCAATGGTAATGGTAATGGTAATGGTAATGGTTTAATTTCATTTGAACATGCATCAGATTCCAATTGAGTGCATCCCATAATCAGTTCCCAGTTCCACATGTCCAAAAGGAGTAGGAAGAAGCAAAGCTTATTAAATCCTACCCCTCCATCTGGTACTTTTACAATCACTAACTGTTACATTTGTTCACTTCCTGCTTTCCATAATACAGTTTTTTTATTTATTTATTTTATACAAGGTTTTTATATTTTATTTTATTTTTTAAATAATTTATTTATTACATTTTTAATTAAAAATTAAAAATTAAAAATTAAAAATTAAAAATTAAAAATTAAAAATTAAAAATTAAAAATTAAAAATTAAAAAATTAAAAATTTAAAATTTAAAATTTAAAATTTAAAATTTAAAATTTAAAATTTAAAAATTAAAAATTTTAAAAGAAGTAGATTTGAAACACTTCTATGCTAGGACTACGTTATGCTAGTCATAGCATTTCAGTATGTGGAATCAAACTATGGAATGGTACTTCGGTATGTGACAAAAAAAAATTTTATTTTTAATTTTTAAAATTTAAAATTTAAAATTTAAAGTTTTTTTAAATTTAAAATTTTTAATTTTTTTAAATTTTTAATTTTTTAAAATTTAAAATTTAAAATTTAAAATTTAAAATTTAAAATTTAAAATTTAAAATTTAAAATTTTTAATTTTTAATTTTTAATTTTTAATTTTTAATTTTTTGGTCACATACCGAAGTACCATTCCATAGTTTGATTCCACATACTGAAATGCTATGGCTAGCATAACGTAGTCCTAGCATAGAAGTGTTTCAAATGTACTTCTTCCCTGAGATCATATTTCTCCTCTCTTGTAGAGAAGTATTGGATGACATTTTTAGCTAATTGCTTATTTTTAGCGTTATGCATTATTTTAGCTGTTTGAACATGAACTATATCAGCAAGTTGAAGTATTTGTCATTTTACAAATAAGGAGTTAGTATGTTCTCTGTAGGCGGCATTATGAATTATCCTTACTGGCCTTTTTTGCAGTACATTTAGCCAGTGAAGATTGCTTTTATAGTTATTAGCCCATATTTCCACACAATAAGTAATTGTTGTATATTTGTAATATGAGGTTTCCAGCTCATATTTTCATCTATTGTGATCCCCAGAAATGTATTTTCCTTCACCCTTTCAATGTCTACATCGTCTATTTGTATTTGTTGGTACGTGTCCTTTCTGCTGTTACCAAACAGCATGATTTTAGTTTTATTTAGCTTCAAGGACAATCTATTGTTATTCTATTATACTCTATTATCTATGATTATTTTGCTATGAGTTTAATTCAATGGTGTTTTATTCTTTGAATCACAGCAACAAAAAAGGCAGAATGGCAGCATTTGGATGAAGAAGGTGAGAAAGACGATTGAATGAATGAGTGATTCATCAGTGAGGTGTTGCCATCAGCATCCACCTTCTCTCAAAGGCTGTGAATGTGGTCTAGTTACTTGGACTTGGACTTGGACTTGGACTTAGACTTAGCTGGAGGATAAGCTGTTTATTAGGACAAGACACGAGTACAGTGGTTGTCCCTGGAGTAGAAAGAACTCGGTCGGAGTCGGTAGAATTAGAACGTACGTGCAGAGAGTTCTATTCATCTCATCGTGAAGATCCACGCTAAAACTTCAACACCCTTTTGTCGTTGACTGTGGAACATCACAGCGTCCTTCTATGTTGCGTCTCTCTTCAGGATAATTGACCAGCGTTCCGGCGTTCCAGCGTTCCAGCGTTCCTGCAACTGTCTGACAGATTGTCCAACCGACATGGACCATCAATCAATGTGCTCAACACGGTGGGCTCATCCTGCAAGGAGACGTTCACATCCCAAGACATTAGCGGCAGCATTCCGGCATAACCAGACGTGCGTCAGGACTAAATTGCATCTGGGAACGTTGCTTTAGTGATACATCGTCATCTTGTGTGACAGGACGCCGCTGACGCTTTGGAATATACCAACTTTTTATGGCTCTTATTGTGGGTACAGTAACTACATGAAAAACATTTAACTGTTGTAGATGGATGGATGGATGGATGGAGGGATGGATGGATGGAGGGGTGGATGGAGGGATGATAAATGGATGGATGGATGGATGGATGGATGGATGGAGGGATGATAAATGGATGGAGGGATGATAACTAGATGGATGGATGGATGGATGGAGGGATGATAAATGGATGGATGTATGGATGGATGGAGGGATGATAAATGGATGGATGGATGGATGGAGGGATGATAAATGGATGGATGGATGGATGGATGGATGGATGGAGGGATGATAAATGGATGGATGGATGGATGGAGGGATGATAAATGGATGGATGGATGGATGGATGGATGGAGGGATGATAAATGGATGGATGGATGGATGGATGGATGGAGGGATGATAAATGGATGGATGGATGGATGGATGGAGGTATGATAAATGGATGGATGGATGGATGGATGGAGGGATGATAAATGGATGGATGGATGGATGGAGGGATGATAAATGGATGGATGGATGGATGGATGGAGGGATGATAAATGGATGGATGGATGGATGGAGGGATGATAAATGGATGGATGGATGGATGGATGGAGGGATGATAAATGGATGGATAGATGGATGGATGGATGGATGGAGGGATGATAAATGGATGGATGGATGGATGGATGGATGGAGGGATGATAAATGGATGGATGGATGGATGGAGGGATGATAAATGGATGGATGGATGGATGGATGGATGGATGGATGGATGGAGGGATGATAAATGGATGGATGGATGGATGGAGGGATGATAAATGGATGGATGGATGGATAACATAGTTGCCAACACAAAACAATTACCAACGTAACACAATAACAATTACCAATAACAATAATTAATAATAATTATTAATAATAAGTATTAATAATAATTATTAATAAGAATAATTAATAATAATCAATAATATAATTAACAATAACTAATAATAATAATAATTAAAAATAATGATAATTAATAATAATAATTAATAATAATAATTAATAATAATAATTAATAATAATAATAAAAATAAACAATAATAATAATTACCAATAACACAATTGCCAACGAAATGTGGTTGCCTGGCTCCCGTATAATAATAAATAATAAATAATAATGTGGAGAATAAATAGATGACAACAAATATGAACAATGTACAGCATGAACAGTAATTTGTACAAATAATTTAAATAATTTAATAATATTAATAATAATAAATAAAAATAAAATAAATAAATAAAATAAAAAAATAATAACATTTAATAATATATACAGTATTAATTAACAAATTGAATATTAGGAAACCTGTTTACAGCCTTCTCAATACGCTTTTTAATGTTATTAGAGCCCTCTGAATATGAAGTAACACCCCTACAGTCACCTTTACACTCCTATTACCCAATATAGTAGAGATAATGACAGAAAATTGGAAATTTAAGGCATAAGTAAGACAAAATATGGTGTAGACTCTCACATGCAGTCTGGTGCTTGTGTGTCTCACGGAACTTTACAGTAACATTACTGACACCTAGAGACCAGTGTGGAATACTACATATCGTCACAGTATGAATGTGTCTTGTGAATACCTTATATGTTCTTTTTACTTCATTCAGCCATTTTTATGCTTGAAAATGCTTAATTTTGGCCAAAATATACATTTAATATGCAGTGATAATTACTTTGATACTTGCCATGCATTTACATTTGCATCTAAACATCCAGCAGCAGCGCGTCGGACCAAGGCATGCCAAGAGATAACTTCCAAAATGCAAGCTACCAAGCGGCAACTCTGTGCTGTCAGTGCTCAGTGCCACCATGAAATAATAGTACACATGAAATACCCCCCATGTAGTCACCTTTACACTCCTATTATTCATTGTTTACAACATATTACTCAACACTTACATTGCAGGGACTCCAGACGGCCAACCAATTAGCCTTCCATTTATTTCTTCCAAACTTACCACTTACCACTTCCACATGGAATGGGAGGAGAAATGATGTTGGACCTGCCATCGCTGGCTTTATGTAGTGTTAAGGTAATGTAATGTAAGCTAATTGTCACGATGTGGGCGTCACCCCCTCGTGACAGCTCTTTCAATTTCCTCCTTTGCCTGTTCCGGTGTCCATGCCCTTATTTTGGAACTACTTCCTTTCGTGTTCCCTTCCGCTCCCGCTATCCCTACTCATTTCACGCACCTGCCTCTAATTTCATACTCCCCATTTAGTTCCTGATTTACTTCATTGGCATTTGTTTGCCTGGTTTGGTCACTTGATGTCTGTTTGCTTCCTGCATAGCTCAAGTATCGTTCAACTACCGTTCAACTACCGTTCAACTATCGTTCAAGTACCGTTCAACTATCATTCAACTATCGTTCAACTGTCGTTCAACTGTCGTTCAACTGTCGTTCAAGTACCGTTCAAGTACCGTTCAAGTACCGTTCAAGTACCGTTCAAGTACCGTTCAAGTACCGTTCAAGTACCGTTCAACTGTCGTTCAACTGTCGTTCAAGTATCGTTCAAGTATCGTTCAACTATCGTTCAAGTATCGTTCAACTATCGTTCAAGTATCGTTCAACTATCGTTCAACTATCGTTCAACTACCGTTCAACTACCGTTCAACTATCGTTCAAGTACCGTTCAAGTACCGTTCAACTGTCGTTCAACTGTCGTTCAACTGTCGTTCAAGTACCGTTCAAGTACCGTTCAAGTACCGTTCAACTGTCGTTCAACTGTCGTTCAAGTATCGTTCAAGTATCGTTCAACTATCGTTCAAGTATCGTTCAACTATCGTTCAAGTATCGTTCAAGTATCGTTCAACTATCGTTCAACTATCGTTCAACTATCGTTCAACTATCGTTCAACTACCGTTCAAGTACCGTTCAAGTACCGTTCAACTGTCGTTCAAGTGTCGTTCAAGTGTCGTTCAAGTATCGTTCAACTATCGTTCAACTATCGTTCAACTATCATTCAACTATCATTCAAGTATCATTCAAGTATCAGTCAAGTATCGTTCAAGTATCGTTCAAGTATCGTTCAACTATCGTTCAAGTATCGTTCAAGTATCGTTCAAGTATCGTTCAAATATCGTTCAAGTATCGTTCAAGTATCGTTCAACTATCGTTCAAATATCGTTCAACTATCGTTCAAGTATCGTTCAAGTATCGTTCAAGTATCACTCAAGTATCACTCAAGTGTCATTCAAGTATCATTCAAGTATCACTCAAGTATCACTCAAGTGTCATTCAAGTATCATTCAAGTATCATTCAACTATCATTCAACTATCATTCAACTATCAGTCAAGTATCAGTCAAGTATCAGTCAAGTATCATTCAAGTATCATTCAAGTATCACTCAAGTGTCATTCAAGTATCATTCAAGTATCATTCAACTATCATTCAACTATCAGTCAAGTATCAGTCAAGTATCAGTCAAGTATCAGTCAAGTATCATTCAAGTATCATTCAAGTATCACTCAAGTATCAAAAATAGCCACTTTTCATCTGCATTTTGGTCCTGCTGTGGTTAATTGGCGACTGCATCCTGGGGTCTCAACACAACACCGACTTACCCGAGCGTGACACCGATGTCTCAATGTGACCAGAATCTATCTATAGAATCTATCTATAGAATCTATCTATAGAATCTATCTATAGAATCTATCTATAGAATCTATCTATAGAATATATCTATAGAATCTATCTATAAAATCTATCTATAGAATATACATATTTCTATATGTTTGGACTAATAGACCATAGTCTACGCCAAACAGCCATCACTTATTAAATAATAAATCATCATAGAGAGCCATAATCAGAGCGTGATATTGCGAGGGACGACTGTACATTACTTGTTAGCATATTGCTAGTTAGCATATTGCTAGTTAGCACATCTACTGTCAATCATCTCCACACAGAAATGCGTCCAAAATGATGAATAATATTCCCATACGTGGTCTGAGGCAATTTTTCATTTCTAGTGCATGACCTCGCATTGCTCCTCACGAGGCTCCCTTGCTGCACTGTGCTGGCTGCCCCGTCTCCCCCCCCAACAGAGACAAAGGGGCTGTATAACTGACAAGAGGTCTCACTCCATTGTTTTATGGAAGGCTGTTTTTCTATGAAGCGTCTCAGCACTGAACCAAAGCACCGAGGGAAGCCTCTTCCCACCAATGCGGGGGCTCCATGCTTAAATTTTTTTTATAAAAACTTAAAAAAACTTAAAAGAAATCTGTTATACTGTAATCTTGCAATATATTGTGACACCCCCACTACTAACTACTATTATGTCAGATGTTAGCGTTATTGTGGCTGATGAGGTTTTTTGTGTCTTCCATTTTTTTTCCCTCATTTTGGAATTTGGTACAGCGAGGATGCGGTATGTCTTCCTGTCTTCCTCGGAAAGCCAATTTTTGTTTATAAGTGAGCTCGGGATCAATTCCGACAGGCCGGTAATATCACAGGCAGGGGGAAAAAAGGAGCGCTTGATTAGCTTACCCACACAGCACAGGTCTGTTTTTTTAATTATTTCTTCATTTTATTTTTTATTTCATTGTTTTTATTTTATATTTTCTTATTACATCATAATTCCCTCATATCATTCAATAATCATCAATCCAATAATTAATATGCACCCCTACGTTTTATCATTTAAGATGTTTTTAATAAGTGTGTGAGGCACATTAGAGGACATCAACTTGGGATTGTGATTCTATGCATTTAGCTTGTTAGCTTGCTTCATTCATAATTTATGAATTATTTATTTATTAATTATTAATTTATTCACATTTATTCAAAAGACATCTTAATGGGCATCTCGGTGTGGAGATTGCATGCCCCCCCCCCCACCCCCACATTCCAAAAACATGCTAGGTTAATTAGCCACTCCAAATTGTCCATAGGTATGAATGTGAGTGTGAATGGTTGTTTGTCTATATGTGCCCTGGGATTGGCTGGCCACTAGTGCAGGGTGGACCCCGCTGCTCGCACAAAGACAGCTGGGATAGGCTCCAGCCCCCCCCCCCCCCCCCCCTGACTCTAGTGAGAATAAGCAGCATAGAAAATATTTGGACGACAAAAAATAGTCCCAGCTTGTAGCCCCGGTCCCCATCTTTACAATCAGCTCATCCACTTGCACCGATCCATCCACATATTTCTCAAGGAGAAATATACATACTGTACCATACTGCATGTTCTCTATGGAAAAATATGTAAGTGATAAAAATAAAATAAAAGTGATAAAAAAATACACACATCCTTACACGCTGATACACACACATTTCATTTAGATAATTCTGATGTCTGGAGTTGACGGGGAGTTTTTTTGCTATTCTTTTAATATTTCAACGACACCGTTGGGGTCAACATGACCTTAAAAGGAAATGAAAAATAATCATTTTGAAATATGCAGTCAGGGTGTTTTTCTATATGAAACTTTCCTTTTGACTGCAGTGAGATAAAAATGTCATTGTAGCACACAGCTAAAAAAAACAATATTTTATGCACATTTTATGCAGGATATTATTAAAAGCGTCCGGACTGCCAGATTCATGACCTCTATTGTGAACAAAGACAGACCAGGTTCTGCCAGCCAGCCATGTGGGATGGAAACAGTTCTGCTGTGGTGCTGGAAGTGCAACAGCGCCTCTGTGAGGTGCAAGGCGGTACTGTCGGCCAAATTTATAATGCACTTTACATTTATTTGATGTAAAGTGCATTATAAATTTATTGTGATTATTATTGTTATCATTATTATTATATTAATAATGATAAATACAAATATTAATAATTTTTATTCATAATTTTATTAATGATATTTTTATTTTTATTTTTACGACCAGTCCAGGTGTACCCTGCCTCTCGCCCCAAGACAGCTGGGATAGGCTCCGGCACCCCCGCGACCCTCGTGAGGATAAGCGGTAAAAAAATGAATGAATTATTATTAGTAGTATTATTACTATTATTATTATTACTATTATTATTACGACCAGTCCAGGGTGTACCCCGCCTCTCGCCCCAAGACAGCTGGGATAGGCTCCAGCACCCCCGCGACCCTTGTGTGGATAAGCGGTAAAAAATGAATGAATTATTATTATTAAAATAATATAATATAATATATTATAAAAAATCAAAAAAATAATAAAAAAAAACAGCTGGGATAGGCTCAGCACCCCCGCGACCCTTGTGTGGATAAGCGGTAAAAAATTAATGAATTATTATTATTATTATTATTATTATTAAAATAATATAATATAATATATTATAAAAAATAAAAAAATAATTAAAAAAAAACAGCTGGGATAGGCTCAGCACCCCCGCGACCCTTGTGTGGATAAGCGGTAAAAAAATTAATGAATTATTATTATTATTATTAAAATAATATAATATATTATAAAAAAAATAAATTATTATTATTATTACCATTATTATTATTACTATTATTATTACGACCAGTCCAGGGTGTACCCCGCCTCTCGCCCCAAGACAACTGGCATAGGCTCCAGCACCCCCGGGACTCTCGTGAGGATAAGCGGTAAAAAATGAATTATTATTATTATTATTATTATTATTATTATTACGACCAGTCCAGGGTGTACCCCGCCTCTCGCCCCAAGACAGCTGGGATAGGCTCCAGCACCCCCGCGACCCTCGTGAGGATAAGCGGTAGAAAATGAATGTATTATTATTATTATTTTAATTATTATTATTATTATTATTATGTGCTTGTGTCCCTTTTTCAGGAGCATTTTGTAAACAACAGACCGCATCAAATAACGAAATTGATAAAACAGCTACTTCAACCATCAAAAGGTTGGCTCAGGCCATGATGCCAGGTTGTACGTTGAGTTTCAATGAAATATTTTGGAAAGAACAGGCGGGCCATATTCAAATACTTGGCGGGCCGGATGTGGCCCCCGGGCCGTAGTTTGCCCACCCCTGGTCCATCCCAATGATATTTTAGTCTTCCTGTACACCCCAGCTGGTTGCTGGTTGCTGGTCCCTCATTCTTTTCTCCAGAAGGGACTTCGGTAACGCTTATCGCTTATCTTATTATATTATTATCTTATTATATTATTATCTTATTATATTATTATCTTATTATCTTATCCATCTGTCCCGGCCTTCCCAGCCAGACGAGCCTTTTGACACTCTTAGTTTTTTTCTTTCTTTCTTTTCTCTGCCTGTTACACACCTCGAGAATAAAGCTCTCTCGCCTTGCCAACAGCAAGCAATATGCTAAGCTAGGAGAGCACACATCAACTTGAAATATGACATGTGGGCGTACCCCAGGGGTCAACACTGGGACCAAACCTAAAGTTATGAAAGGCTTCAAGTTGGTAGTATTGGGGACCATACTACCACAAATGGCATGGTTCTAGTAAAAGGATGGTTTGACAAAAATGTTTTATCCTTTAAGCCAGGGGTTCCCAAACTGGACCAACTCAGGGCCCGCTTGAATATCGAAGAAACGTCTGCAGGCCACCTTTGTCCTATAAACAGTACATAGATGAAATGCTGCCTTCTCATTATTATTATTATTATTATTATTATTATTATTATTATTATTATTATTATTATTATTATTATTATTATTATTATTATTATTATTATTATTATTATTATTATTATTATTATTATTATTATTATTATTATTATTATTATTATTATTATTATTATTATTATTATTGACTCAGCACTCAATAGGTTATTACTTAGGCCTATGAATATAATTTTTTTTAATCATGCAATAAAAATAATATTTGCAAAAATGAATCATATTTTTAATGGCCTCTCATGGCCCACCTGCAGTACCACCATGGCCCACTAGGGGATCGCGGCCCACACTTTGGGAATCACTGCTTTAACCAAAGTCAAATGGTACTTGATAACAGGTACTGGAGATAGATAGACGACCAGTCCAGGGTGTACCCCTCCCTCTCGCCCAAAGACAGCTGGGATAGGCTCCAGCATACCCGCGACCCTGGTGAGGATAAGCGGCATAGAAAACGTATCCATCCATGTAGTAACAGTCGTATATAATAACGGTTGAGGCAGCAGTGGCGTTCAAGATCCCGCTGCAAGTGACGATCAATGATGATGATGGCTGGGTTTGCTTGAGATATGGGTAAGAGTATCACGAGCGGATCAAACACTTTGATGAAATGGTATCATGGAGTCAAAGATCTGGCAAATTCTGAGCCTGGTGATGAGTAAATCCCAAACTTTTGGGTCATGCTGATGATTTCTTCCCATTTACGGTTGCCTTTAACTCATAATAGCATTGTCAGGCTTCAAGCTAGCAATGCTAGTCATGGAAAAACTGAAAAAAACTCAATAGGGTTAAGAAAAGGTTGAAGGGTGCTTCATCGTTGGGTATCAGTATCAGCCGATTTCAGTCAAATCGTGTGATTGGCATGTGCCCATCAGTCCCTTTCAGGGGCGTCACTCGGTTCTGAGGACAGGGGGGCTTAGCCTGCTAGGTTCCCCTAGCAGTGACAGGCAAAGAAAAGATGCCTTGACGCCCAACAAACGAAAGGAGAAACACCATGAAAGCGCTTCAAAGCTGATTGGTCCAGGACTCCAGCCTCAGGACTCCAGCCTGGAGTGTATAAAAGGCCGGGCAGGGAAAGGAATGGTGCTTTTTTGCAGCTGCGCTGTAATAAGACCCGCTTACTTGTAGGCATACAGGGACTGCAGATAAGCCCGGACGTCTGTATTATGTATTGTTGTCAGGAATAAACAATCTGGTTCTCATTCTATAATTTGGTTCTTTAAGATTCCCTATTCGAAACCCACGTAGAGTTCTCGGGGGGAGGATTTCTACACAATAAAACTAAAATAAACAAAATAAAGATGTTCTTACCTTTGAAGTTGCGATCATCTTCAGTAAGCAACAACAAAGACATAACATAGACAAAGTCAGTCCAACCTGATCAGCTGCTAACACGGCTATTCCATCAATTGTCAAGTTGAGGGACAGTTGTCCCTCGTTAATGTCAGTCCATTGGGTCCGGACCCGACCCTGATGTTAATTTAGCCTAATTAATTTCGGCCATATATATATGAACAATGTATATTTAATAAATAGGCCAATAGGCCATAGAAAAGCAGCGATCATGTACTAACGAGCGAGGGAGTGATGTTTGAATCATGATGCAAGAGGGGTGTCGTCCCCAAATGAGGAGTACCCATGGAACATTATGCAACTTTATAAACATTTGACATAAACTAGGGTATAAACTCACTGTGGTATATACCGTAACGTGCAAGCGCAATATCATCTATTTAGTATTTATTTATTGTGCACCCTGAATGAAA